>NW_024631385.1:0-2003 GCF_008729295.1 Plectropomus leopardus
TTATGTTTTTCTTCATAATTTCAGCTTTACACAATAAATGAAGGAAGACTTTATTGTCTGACTATATCAGTGAGTCACAAAGAGATATTAAAGCAAGAAACTGAGAGAAGAATTTAAAGTACTTTCAGAAAATTAAAAAAAAAATACTCTATTGTCACACTGATTTATAATGATAAATGGCAGGAAATAATGATATAAATCAATAAGTAATTACCACAGTTAAACAACAGCAGATGTGTAGAGAGAAACAAAGCATCAGAGGAACAGAAGAAGAAAGATTTGGAAGCAGAGATGAAGAGAAAAGACGCCCGCAGGGTAAAAGAAGCAGATTAGCTTTTTCTCCAGCGTGAGAGCGGCGCTTCACCTGGACGGATGACTCATTTAGGGATCAGTTTTAACAAAAGGCCAAGTTCACAGACAGGTGAGGAGGAAACCTGGACACAATTAACCTCTGCAGCACCCCGAACCTCAAAGCCTCACTGCAGCAGCTCGCCTCACCTCACCTCCATTAAAAGTCTTATACAGTTTTTCACTTTTTGGGTGATGATGAAATCCTAATTTGCTTTTTTGGTTCATTCAGGAATTGTCCCAAAAGGAGGCCCGGTAGTGTAATGAAGAAGATATTAAAGAGGAATTCCACCAAAATAAAATCTCTTCAGTAGTGCAGCAACATGTGACATTTTCATTGTCCTTTAAAAATCAAAAAAATTATTTTAAAAAACTTAAAACAGTGGAAGTCCTTATTAAAGCGATCAGCGTGTGTTTCTCCTGCAGAGTGCGGAGAACGGTCAGACTCTCCTGCTGGTACAACTTCTGCCGTCAGCACGTCACCTGACACTGTTTGATCTCACAGCACGTCGACCTGTGACACTAATTAAAGGAATGAGAGCCAATTTAAAAATTAAGTTCATTAAGTTCACGAGACATCTGTGCTGATCCTCTGTGACGCTCCTGTCTCTAAAGTGACGTGCTGTATGTTTGTTCTTTATCTTTTGTTACCAAACAACCAAAGAAGAAAAAAAAGAACTGGGTGTTTAGAGTGAAACGCTGCAGAAACACAAACTGCATCAATATAGCGTCCAAAAAGAAGACAACAGCTGGGTTGCCATTCAAATTTGGTACAAATTTCAACAGAATTTTCTGAAAATCAGCAAAACAAAAACGCAAATTCATACACTTTTTTATCCACTACAGCTGTGGGAATATTTGGAGTTGGTTTATTGAAATAAGCTGTGTGTGGCGCAACAAGATCGTGTTTTTGTTTTTGTAGCAACAGAGATAATGGTGGACAATTACAAAAAAAAAGCTTTGAATATTGAATATTACAGCTTTTTGGTGGTTAAAGAGTCCTGTTAACAGCACTGTGTACATACATAAGCATGTTAAACCTTCCAGAGATGATATAAGCCGCATTTACACTGCCTGTTGTCCCGCCTCGCCGTTCTGTATATAACGTCCGATCGCAGAAAGAGGGGACGTCTCTGAGCTGGAAACGGCGGTAGTAACAGTGCTGTAATGAGGTCCGTGTAAAACCTAAAGCCAGAAAGACGTGACCACGGGCGGCGCAGATGTGATGTTTATGCGTGCGTCCGACTGCAGACATTTAAAAAGCAGCTGTTAGCATTGCGACTAATTTGCTGCTGTCTTGGCCAGGACTCCTTTGACAAAGAGCTTCTGAGTCTCAGTGGGACTTTTCCCGGCTGAATAAAATGAAATAAATTCAAATGAAATTTAAAAAAAGAAGAAAGACGGCCGTAAATGTCTGCAAACTGGGAACACAGTAAGATTTGGGAGCTTCTTGGCCTTTAAGCAGAGGACGAGATCAGCTGCCAGATAACAGAGAGTAAATGATTGTGATTGTCATGTTTGTTCCTTTGATAATTGTTATAAAACCACAAGTATGTTACATGTCACACTGGAGGCGGATGCCTATGTGTTATCATCACGTCCATCATACCTGTCACGATGCAGTGTATAATCCCACACTGCCGCGGCCATCTTAA
>NW_024631386.1:0-1020 GCF_008729295.1 Plectropomus leopardus
ACACACACATGCATGCATTAGTTCTTGTATATTTGTGAGGATTAATAAAGGTCATTACACTTAACCCCTAGAGAGTGACTTTCTGGGGGTGAAGGCTTGACTAGACTGGTCCTCACAAACATATGACAACTAATGCACAGAAAAAGACACACACATGTGCATTAGTTTACTTGTGAGGATGACTCTTGACCCCCAGAAAGTGATTTTTTGGGGATTAAGACGTGACTTTACACCGCAAAGTAAATTTGCGGTGTAAAGTTGTTCCTCACAAGTAAATAACAATTAATGCACACCCAGCCATCCATGGAGAGGAGATCTCTCTTTGAATTGCCTCTCCCGAGGTTTCTTCCCATGTCCATCGGATTGCTCTGATGATCATGGGGAGTTTTTCCTCGTCTTCTTAGAGAGCTCGGGCTGGGCACCTGTTGCTGATCTGGGTCTTTTAGGCCTAGTAAAACATCTTCAGCAACAGAAAACCCCCATTTCATTTCCCCATTATTAGACTATTTCCCTCTATAAAAAATCCCCCCCTAAAAAATAAATCCCCCCCAAAATAATTTCATGTTTGTATGCCTGTTATTGAAAAGTTGCACCACAGTCGTGTGCAATATTGAATGTTTTTTTTATTTATTTATTAACAAATGGGTTAAGCACTAATGAGTTATCGTTTGCACTTGCAGCTCCACTGACATCAGAAACCACTCAAAAAGCCCTCACCTCTTTCAATTTGCGGACCCAGGGTTTCTGTGCTTTGCGAAAGCCATCGTCTGCATCCTTCGTCTCCCTGAAGCCTCCCATCACCTGCTTGTGGAAAGCTTCCTCCTGCCAGTTTCGAACCTTCTCGCTGTCCTCGCACACCAGCCGCTCCCGCAGCTCAAGATGCAGCTCGCTGATCCGATCAGCCGCCTGCATAAAGGCGTGCCACGCTTTCTCCAGTGTGCCGTACTGAGGACCTGAGGGACAAATGTTAGAGGAGATAAATTCTCACCACTCCATTTAGGTGGAAACCAAAAAATACTG
>NW_024631387.1:0-2977 GCF_008729295.1 Plectropomus leopardus
TGTGAAATGTTGTGTTTGGTCACGTGTCTCATAGTTTTTTTTTTTTTACCACCTTTAGTAGTTATTTTGTTCCTGTTTGCATCTTTTTGGAGGTCTTTTTGAGTCTCTTCCTGCTGCCTCGTCAAGGCAAATATATCACACTGTTGTGTCATGGTTCTGTAAAAAACGTGCGATTGCTGAATGGGCGGACAAAGTTGTCTTGCCTTTAAAGTGCCACTGGAGATAATAACAGCACTGAAATGGTGTCTGTATGACATGACGTGTTATGTGTGTGATTATGTTATGTGTTATGTCTGTGATTTAAAAAGCATGCAGCAGGGGTTAGTGGCTCTGCCCGGTAGGCCCGCTCAGTGGTCTATCCATGATTACAGCAGCCACTGTGCTATAGAAGTACTGTTGATTTATTTTCCGGGAGCTACTGTTTTCTGAATTCATTGAGAGTTTTTGTGGGCCAGCAGTGTGCTGATACATCATCTGTCCTTTTGACTTTAATTTGCTGGTGTACTTAGCAGCCTGTGGTATTATTATTCATATGTAAATTGGTATTGTTATGCTAATATAACGGCTACTTTGTCACATGTGATTATGGCTCAGTCAAGGGGGCCTTAATGGAGCCAACAGTGCATGCCTTTCAATTAATATTGCAGATGGGTTTGTTAAATTGTTTTTGTTTTACATCAGTTTGTAAGTATTGAAAAAATTACATACCATGTAGTACACAAATAGAAAAAAAACCAAAATATGTTTAACAAGGAAAGGTATGAGAGGAAAGCCCATCTATTCCTGGTGTATGGATACTCGGTGTAGCAGCCTCCAGCTCGTATACGGTTACTTTATTTACCACTGTGCAGTTTATTAACTCAGTGCTAAACTGCCTGCTGTGTACATGCATACAATACATATTTCCCCTTATATGGCTCCTGGGTCTTTGTATGATCTACAAAGCAAAATATAAGGTCTCTAAATACTGCATTAAAAAAAGCTTTATGCACAAACCAGCAGCACTATAAACCAGCTCTTGTATACAGTCTTCTCATTGCATCAAATGTTAAATTATTCTAGTTTAAATATGTAGATCTAGCAAATATGATTAATAGGATTAATATGTCAGAATGAACTTTCTGCATCTGTAGCTCAGTGAGTTAGCAATAAAACAGTATCATGTTGTTTGCTATTAATTGACTTAATTGAAAAGTTAAACTTTTATTCTAACATTTCATAATGTGTGCAGTAGAGCTTTTAATCTCCAGTTCAATAATATGTCATAACAGTCCTGCTGCAGTGAGGCTTGTTAGATGAGTATTAATATTAGACAGCCCCTGTATGTGTGGAGCACAATAATGCAGGGCACACCCTGTGTCAGGCCACCCGTCCCTGGTGAATTATGCATGGAGGTATTCTGTCATTATCTGTGCCAGTGCAAAACGGTGATAGCCCACCTATCATAATAACTATAATAGCTTGGTGATTTAGACACACACAGCAGATGTTCCTAAGCTGAAATGGTGCAATCAGCAGTCACTGCTCATGGTGGAAACCCACATTTTTGTACATGCGTACACACAAGTAACTATATGAATGTGTGTGTTCAAGCAAGCTGCAGCAAAAACACTCATACACATTACACATTTAAGATGCATGCACACATGTTCTTCATCTAGCAGGGGGCTTTCCTAAGATATTTCTGTCGCTGGCATGGACACATTATGAGACGATTGGCACCTGGGCACAGACATGCAAAAGGCCCCACCAACTCTTCAACATTGAAGCAAGTCAAACAGACTTTGTAGGTTTTGTGTCTCTTTGGGGTCTTTTTCATTCTTGTTATGTTTGTTTTGTGTCTCTGAGGTAATTTTGTGCCTCTTTGTGGTCATTTTAGGTCATTTTCTTGGTCATGTTGTGTCTTTTCGAGGTCGTTTTGTTGCTATGTTGGTTTTCTTTTTGCCCATTTTTGTTATCTGGGTCCCTTTGCTGTTGCCTTACATCTCTTTTTTTGTGTCTCTTTGTGGTCATTTTGATTCTCCATGTGTTTGTTTGTGTCTCCTTGGGCCAGTTTAGCATCTTTCTGGTTGTTTTGTGTCACTTTAAGATAATTTTGTCTAATTGCGGGCAGTTTGTGTCCCTATTTGGGGTCATTCTGTGCCTCTTTGATGTCATATTGTGTCTCTGTGGGGGTTTTTTTTTTCCCATTTTTGTTGTTATCCGGATGTCTTTGCTGTTCTTTTGCATCTCTTTTTGGACTTTTTGTGTCTCTTTGTGGTCATTTTGAGTCTCTACTAAGTCATTATGGTTAATTTAAGTGATGTTTCGCAGATGAAGGTCAGGAGGGGCCCCTGGCACTTTGGCCCCTGGGCCTGTGCCAGGTAGGCCCATCCAGTAATCCATCCACAGTCAATGGAAATTGTTTAAATATTGTGAATATGCATAAAAAAGAACATTTTTTAAAAGATATCAAGAAGTCCTGGAGTCTTGGAGGTCTGAATGAGCAGCCCTGCACTAGGACAGACATGTATGTGTGTGTATTCAATACATGAACCTCCAGATGCAGCGATGACTTATAGCACAGAGGGGTGTGCGATTGCATCTTTATTGTTTATGCTGCCCCTTTTATTGTTTTTTTTCCCCCCTACAGACGTAAATAAATGTTTTGTTTGTGTGTGCTACCTGCATCTGCAAGTGTATAGAAGATGAGAAAAAGGCTGCATTACATAGAGCAGGTCTGTTGTCTGCAGTTAATGATTGTAGGCTAAACATCTGCAAAAGAGTGTGTAGGACTTGAAAGGAGCCGAGCTGGAGAGAGGAAAGCTGCAGAGATTTGAAATATCTCCATTGGACTAGTCAATACCATGGTGCATTGTTTTCTTTGTTTTTTTTTGTTGTTTTTTTAGGAATATGGGTTTTTGTTGCAGCTGTCAGTAGTCAGGCATTAGAAGTCATTTCAGTGAACACTTTAACTAGACAATTCTCTTCCAGCCCG
>NW_024631388.1:0-3773 GCF_008729295.1 Plectropomus leopardus
AAACTGCACAAATATGGGCGCACATGTCCTAAACTTCTTCTTTTCACTTTGGTTGAAACCCAACAAAGTAAAAAAGTGCTTTTAGCTCACATAGAGAGGAGGTGAGTCCAGGTGAGCTGAATCTCCCTGATTACATTTTCAGGAAGCAGCTGGTTAAACCTGTAGACTTAAGGAATGGTAATGATACAAAATACATAAAAATACAGTTGGTGCACTTTGACTTGCCCTGTTGTATGAAATGTGCTACACAAATAAAGCTACCTTTAGTTTCTCTTTGGCTTATAGCCACAGACTTTCAGGGAATATACTTTTTAACTTTGGATTTCCTTTACCAACAAAAATGTGAACACTTGTTTTTGCTAACATTTTTCAAAAAAAAAAAAGATCCAGGACTTTTCTTTATGCATTTGAAAGTTGAAAGTAATTGTATATATATAATGGGTTTGTATAGGTAGACTTACATATGTATTGATTCACTCATCTGTTAGCAGATAGTTGCCTTAGAAATTGAGGGGAGTGGGCAGGGATTACCAAGGCCTGTGGAGACCTGAAGGAGGGGAAGTTGAAATACTAATGAAACACAGGGAATGCCACAGATGTCACAAGTTTTCAGTCAGCGTGCCATTAGCATGCTGACGGCAGCAATGTCCTCCAGAGCTGTTGCCTGTGAACTAAATGTTCATTTCACAACTACAGGCCATCCCCAATGCCATTTCCTTAAATTTGGAAGTACAGCCAAATGGGTGATGGGGACAACTTCTCAACATTTCTGTCTGCATTTTTTGTTCACATTTAATTGCCCCAAATCAGATATACATATTTTTTCTCTTACTTGTAGTGTTACTTATCAGTCAGGATTGTTTTGGTGTGAGTTGTCAAGGGTTGAAGATATTTGGCCATAGAGATTTTTGCGTTCACTCGTGTATAATGGAACAAGATGGCACTTGGCTTGTGGTACTCAAATCACTCAACAGTGATGTGTCTCTGCAGAAATTATGACCGAGTAATGACCCAGTCGTGTAGAGACTTTTCTTTCTATTGAACTACATCCGCCCATCATTTTACCGTGCTGAAAAAGCATGTACGCATGTTAGATAAGGTTAAAAGAAACCCGGTTGGGCATTGTCACATTATGTACTTCATGTTATGTAGGTTAAGTTTTGGCTAATAAAATTTCGTGAGTTAGGTTTAGGAAAAGAAACATGGTGATGATGTACTATACAATATTGTATTGCTGATCATGTTTGTTTTATTACAATTTTTGGTGCATTCATTTGTGTAGTTATACAAATGAACAATGCATGAGAACAGTCTGCCCACAGTATTAGTGTAGCAAACTGCTCATTAATAAGATACTTCTGCAAACCTCTACCAGAACATAGGTGAACAGAAGAAAAAGTACATTATATTGAACTTGTTACAACTACTACACAACTACTAATTTGGCACGTGAAATAAACGCTCAGCAAAGATAGAGAGTCGAACAGGAAGAAGAGGCAGGAAAAGATCTGTGATCTGAAGAAATACAAACATGAAAATAATGAAAACATGAGAGGAGAAAGACATTAAAGTAGATGAACCAAGTAAGAAAGTTGTGATGCAGGTGCATCTCACCAAACAGATGCCTGCAAAGTCATGGATGGAAGGGGTTACACAGAAACAGTCCTCCAGTGATGCATGTAACCTGTTTTAACAGAAACACTGATTCTTATCAATAAAAATCTTTAATTTGTTGGAGCTGGTATGTTTTTTCTGAACCTCTGTATCACAGCTTCGTCAGGTATTGTCTGTGATTCAGAGTCCATAATTATGAGCATTTATGTGGTTCTATATTATATCCATGATAAGAAAAAAAGTTAAAAACCTAGAATATTTGCTGGTTATCACTGCCTCCAGAGCCCGAAAAGTTGTATTTAGGACGACCCAAAATAAAAGTGAAAGTGCACACAGGGGCAAGCACAGTAAAGTGGACACCTATTTTTCTGTCCTTTTGTCTTTTGTTGGTGTGACTCTTTTAATTTAACTCAGGACAAAAATGAATTAGAGTGAATCTAAAAGTTTTTAACAGAAACTGGTTTCCTGCGTACAGAAATAGACAGATACAGAATGTTCATGACACTGATGAAAAGGAAATTATGTTGGAATAAGAGCTATAGATATCTAGAAATTAGAAATAAGTTCCTTTTGGTGGCCAAATGGTCTCAAAAATGACCATTAAAAGGACGCTGATGAAATAGGTACTGAAGTTGTCAATCAAAGCGTAGAGGTATGCCCCTCCCTGAAATATGAGCAGAACTACAGTTTTCATTTTGGGGTTGTATGGCTCCGCAAACCAGTCAAATTGCACTTACAGTTTACACCCACACACAGCAACTCCCAAGCACTAACATACATGCTTAACCACAACAAATGACACGCAAAGAGGCAGCGTGACTTCAGTTTTGAGGTCCATATTGACATAGTAATTTAATCTTTACTAGATAGTTGTTTGTTCACAGCTTTGGGGCCCTCACTGACAGCATCTGGGTAGCATTAGAGCCACAAAAGCACCGCGAGTCTCCCCTTGTGAAAGTCAGAGCTGGCCAAATTCCAGAGCAATGCACAGGCCCTTACTCTGGCCCCACCGTGTGTGTTAGTCGTTGCCAGTCTCGGGTAAGAAATGTTCGCCTCAGTTTGAGGCAGAGCATCTTCACATCTGACTCTACACAAAGACATAGCTGTTGTGTTTTTAGATGCATGCTTGTTGTCTAGAATTCCTCTTGGTTGCTCTGGATACAGATTCACATGCAGACTAACACATTCACAGATATTCATTAAGGAGATGCAGGCCAGAACTCAGCTACAACTTCCTCTGCAGTTCAAGCTGGAGTATGTTAGAGTAAGACTTATTGAAAGTGTATCATTTTTAAGAGCATCTGGCATTGCATAACTCTGGCCCATAATTGCTTTCACCTGCTCTCCACACCACACCACATAATGTTCTTGCAGATGTTCCCTTTGCTTCCTCTCCTGATGACATGCAAGATTCCCACAGTGTGCCAGAGCTGTATGAGCAGACGTTCTTATGTATGCGGCCACATTTTGTCTTCTAACTCATAAAGGAAAAAGAGAGACGATCAGACACGTCCATTGAATTACATAATGCATCCGAACGAGCAACAAAGGAGTCCGTACAAACAGACAAAGACTAGAAAAGAAAAGCTGCAGAAGCAAATATCAGTCCACCACTCACAGGAATGTTCATGCAACCATATGAATGCATGTACAGCTATATGACCACAGAAGCAAAGGACAAGACACCACCCTGATTGAGGGTTCACCCTCTGGTGATTACATTTGACCCCTACAATCTTTGCTGTGAATCATCAAAAGCAGGACGTAAATAGAGAAAGAGCAGCAGGGGGAGGGGAGGGGAGAGGAGTGACAACCTACTCTCCTTTACTTCAGTCGCAGTTACTGGCAGATACAAAGGCTGTCATTGTGTGAGAGGGACACAGTGACTTCTTCCTTGTTTCTTCCTTGTTTTTTTCATCTCTCCTCCATGTTTGCACATATAACTTAAGTCTTAACAATTTAATAAATGTCATTTTCATCCTAATAGCTCACACATTAAACTTTCCACCTCTGGTTTAGTCAAATAATGAAAAAAATCTTTTCATAAAACATTAAACTCCCAAATGCCATTAACTGCAAATTAATTTATTTATTTATTGGCACACAGGGAAGAAGGATACTGGCCCACAGCCCAAGCAAATGACTTCAAAGACATTCAT
>NW_024631389.1:0-3061 GCF_008729295.1 Plectropomus leopardus
ATCACATTTGGGCTTAAAGTACCCAGTTTTAGTGGCTAAGAAGCTGCTTGAAACAGTGATTTCTCTGTAAAAAAAAATGAAAACCCACATTTGGTGTCTATGCTGCTAAAACACGTAGCGATGACTCATCAATAAACAATTGGTTGTTTGTTGGTCTCAAACTGTGGTCTCGCCTAGGTGCCACACCATCCACCATCACCTCCACCTCCTGATGACAAAGTCAGCAATACATGAACATTTATATGATAGGTATGAAACATACAAATGCATCTGTTGTTTACAGAAATGTACAATGCCATCATTTCTTCTGGCAAGTAGGCTGTACAATTGTGTTTCATGCGAGTCGCACAACACAAAGAAGATGAGTTGTCCTGATGAGTGACCATAAATGAAACTCAAGGATTTGCCATGTCAGTTATTAAATGACGTCCCTCCATTTCATGTTATTCCACCAATAACAGTCAGTTCTGTAACACAGCAAGAAACATAGCAGTATACCAGTAAAAGGCATGAAAGAAGAGGTAGGTAGCTGATGTAAACATAGATGCAAACAATGCATTTTTCTAAATATTTAAGGAAAATTGCAAATCATATACAAGGATGGGAATGCTCTAATCACTTTTGCTAGGTTTCAAGAATGTGTGTTTGGGGAGCACCCAGTACCTCAGTTGGTAGAGCAGGTGCCCCACGTACGGTGGCTACATTCTTGTCCGCAGGTTTGATTCCAGCCTCGGCCCTTTGCTTCATGTCATTCTCTCTCTCTGTCTCTCTTTAACAAAAAGTCTTGCATTATAGCCTGCAATGCTCTGCAGAAGTATCAATTCTTATAAGCCAATAAGTGCTTATAATAAGGAATTTTTCCTCATTTTAGAAGAAACATTTCAGAATTCCAAATTGTCCAATATAGTTATCTGTGTCCAAATTAAGACAGATGAATTCATAATAATATAATGTGATTGATGGCGCCTGTAGATAAGTAAAGAGATGGAGTGTAAGTTTGTGTTCAACGTTATCCCTGTGCTGGAGCAGCGTGTTCTGATTAATGAGGCTGAGCATCATTTCATCGTGTTTATTGTGGTGCTTATCCCGATACCTCACTGTGTTTTTTCTTTGGTGTTTTCCCAGGTGGCCGTGTTCATGTATTACGGGTTCCAGCTGGACCGTTTGGTCCTGCAGGTGTCCAGCCCGTCCTTCCTAAAGAGCCCTTTACCCTACCACCCCCAGCTCCGAGCCCAGGCCTGGAGGTACCTCAGCTACATTTTCATGCACACTGGGTGAGTTTACACCTCACTATTTCTAGTATTATTTTCCTGTGGGAATGCCTCAATGACACATTTGACATGACGGGAACTCATCCCTTGATCAGGGGAGTGCGTGTGACACCGTGGGGCTGGAATTAACATATTGGTGGTTGAACACAAACAGAGGTACTGCATATCTATGATGCCGCGGGTGGCTTGGGTTTATGGCATTTGAAAAGTTCAGTGAGTCAGAGCTTGTTACATAACGATTTCATTAAGAAAAATACACAGTGCAATTAATCTCCAGTGAAACACACCAACTGAAAGCAATTAAATCCTTTTCAGTCATGAAGGATAAATGCAGATAAGGAAGAGGAGATGGGGGGTGGTGAGTTGCTAATGAGCCCTTGGATGCATTCAGTAATACTCAGTGAATTCACTGTACGTGAAGTTACAAAATAAATAAGCAAGTGACAAATAAACAACCGATTATTATTGGATTTTTGGTGCAATATATACTGTTCCTCTCCTCTCCTCTCCTCTCCTCACAAGCACCAAAGACTTCTTTTATTATCAGTTCAGGACAGGTCATCCAGGTTTAATTAACCTTCTGGGTAAATGTAGTCTGAGGTAATAGTCAGAACTAATAAAATGGTAATTTAATTAGGAGAACCTGGAGGTGCTGGGGAGAGACGGTGGGGATGACAGTGTGTGGTTAAGAGATGAAGTAGAATGGATGAAAGAAAGGATAACAGGAGGGAGGCGGGGTGTTTAACATGTGCTGATTATACAGGAACATATCGAGATGATTTAGGTCCTCAGGGACAAGTGACTTAACTGTGACTTAAAAAAACAAAAACATGAGAATGATGTTTTGTCTACCAATCGGCCTGATTATATACAGAAATGGTTTATTTATTACTGTTGTGGAAACATCACCAGCATCTTAATAATAGTAACATCTCAAAATGACAAGGATAGTTAATGTTAAGTTAATGACTGAGCTGAACTCTCACTACAAGCAAACATAACACACTGATATGATGATGACCTCCATGATTATTCTTTAAATGGAGATATCACATTGCTTTATTAAGTTTACTGGCCTTACTTACTGGCCTTGATTCCATTCAGATTTTGTAGATTTAATTTCAAAGGACGTTTGACGCACACAACTTTAGAGATATGCATGGCTGATCAAAAGCAACTTTCAATAATTCAGGGAGTAAACATTTCATTACTGGTTCATATTAGATCCTTTGGGGTGATGGCACAGAAAAACATTGGTGGTTATTTGCTGGCTGGCTTAACCAGTCAATCAGTTAATTCATCAGCTCATTTGCTAATGCTGATACCTTCATTAGGGACACATTTCTCAACATCTGTGTATCCCACCTCATTTATTACATGATGTGGAGATCATGTAATAAATCCCTGTAGGGTAGAAGTGGTGAGCCTGGAGCTCCATCAGTGCTCCCAAATTTGGTGTGATAAGTAACCTATAGCATTCTCAAAAAAGTTATCCCTCTCATATTACCTGATTAGATAATTTTTTTCTGTGTTTTAAAGGCATAGTGACAATATTCGCACTCACGTCTTTGCAGATGAATGCTGAAAGTAAACACTGGAAGAAACATTTTTTCCTGTTTCTTTATGTGGCTATAAATTGCTAAACAGTGACAGAAACATTAGGCAAGGACTCGTCATGTTAGGAGGTCACGTTATATAACTAATGTTGTTGCTTTGGTAGTGACTTTTCTATGTATGCTGCCCAACTGACAGTCAAAGCGGCCAAAATTATACCCCCATACAGTTGTCAT
>NW_024631390.1:0-2380 GCF_008729295.1 Plectropomus leopardus
CATAAACACAAACACAGCATCACAATATAAACACGATAAACACAAACACAGCATCACAACATAAACATGATGAACACAGAAACACAAACTGCATCGACACAAATACAAATTATTGCACTAATGACAAAAGCTGAGTGACTGACGGATCGATTCTTTAGGAGGAAGAATAAACAGAAACAGACTGAAGAAGAGAAGAAAGGAGAAAGAGAGAAAGTCTTTCGTGTAGTTTCCTCTCCTCCCTCCGCGCTCTGTCTCTCCTCACACAAACACAGAAATCTAATTACTGTTCTGTTTGTTCTGGAGCTGCAGACGGACAATAAAAAGCTCAAATTACCCTCGAACCAGGAAACAAGTCTGAGAAAAAAAGAAGAAGAAGAAAATGACGCAAACACAAAAAGGAAAAAAAGGATTTTGTTTGTTTGATTTTTTTATAATCATGCTTTTAGTTTTTTAGGACATTAAAGGACGAGATGGAGAAAATCTGCTGGGAAATATTATTCACTTCCTTTTATCAAAGCTTACAGACACTGGATTACTTTACTGTGTTATTTACAGATAATAAATTCCTTTACATTGTTGATTTCACTCGTTTCTCTATGATGTTAACAGACACTGAACAGCATTTCTGTAAGTCGCTGTGTTCATTCATTTATGGCATTAAAGTCAGTGAAACACTGACTCCAGGAACTCTGTTTCATCAAAGATCAGGCAGACGCAGCTGGTTTTCACGCTGCTGGTTTATTTAAAGCTTCTCTTTAGATCCACGTAAAGATGAAGGACGACATAATCCGCCATTAGTCCAACAATCAGGAGATTTTCATTATTACAGCAGCAAAAGCAGCCTGTCAAAGCAAGGTACGAGATAAAAAAGCAAAACGAGTAACATGAAGAAACGTCAGCGGTTAAAGAAATCCTCGCACCAGCTGCACGTGGAGAACTGTGATAAACTGAACGTAATGATGATGCACAGAATAAAGGAGGAAATGCACAGTGCTGAAAGACAATCTAACGCAGTCAAACAAAACAAACCTGTGATGAACGCTGCTCGAAGGAAAAACTCGACAGGCTTCAGTATGAACGTCGATATAACTTAAAGTCCGCAGGAACTTTGTGAGAGCAGCTCAACGAGACTTGAACTGAACCGGAGAAAAAAAGAAGAATGACTCAAACTGAATGAAATAATCAAAAGCAAATATAAAAAATTAACTGTCAATAATTAAAGTTTCAGAAAAGGTAAACAAATGATGCCAACGACGTAAACAATAAAGTTCAACTACAGTTACAGCGATATTTTTTCCTCGCTGCAAAAAAAGTTTAAACCGGCTGCTCTGTCAGAGCTTTTGGCGAATGAACGTGACGCCAAAAACCACCGTCTGCGTCCAATCAGAGAGCGGCTGGATGGCTCCAGATGAGAACGCGCTCGGACAGAACCGGTGGCTGCAAAGGGTTAACGACAGTTTATAACAGATAATAAATACATTACAATCATACAAACTACATGAACAACGGGAGCCTCTCACTGTGTGTGTGTGTGTGTGTGTGTGTGTGTGTGTGTGTGTGTGTGTTGGGTCATTTATGGATGCAGCTCGGTGTTCAGATATTGACTGTTTGTGACAGTGTGAGTGTGTGAGCCTGAATCCAACACACACTGACACACTTGTTTCAGACACCAGAGTCCTGTACGGTATTATTGAAAGATGCTGGATTATTTTAAGGTGTTACTGAAAGATGCTGGATTATTTTAAGGTGTTACTGAAAGATGCTGGATTATTTTATGGTGTTATTGAAAGATGCTGGATTATTTTACGGTGTTATTGAAAGATGCTGGATTATTTTAAGGTGTTACTGAAAGATGCTGGATTATTTTAAGGTGTTACTGAAAGATGCTGGATTATTTTAAGGTGTTACTGAAAGATGCTGGATTATTTTATGGTGTTATTGAAAGATGCTGGATTATTTTACGGTGTTATTGAAAGATGCTGGATTATTTTAAGGTGTTACTGAAAGATGCTGGATTATTTTAAGGTGTTACTGAAAGATGCTGGATTATTTTATGGTGTTATTGAAAGATGCTGGATTATTTTAAGGTGTTACTGAAAGATGCTGGATTATTTTACGGTATTATTGAAAGATGCTGGATTATTTTACGGTGTTATTGAAAGATGCTGGATTATTTTTAGGTGTTACTGAAAGATGCTGGATTATTTTAAGGTGTTACTGAAAGATGCTGGATTATTTTAACACTGATGACAAACACTAGATTTCACCTGCATTCACTCATTAATCTTCCTGCCCTCAGCCGACTGACTGAAATATTGTGGAATATTGATTATAGGCAGCAGATGTTATAGATCATCAGGAAAGTCTCGATAAGTTTCCT
>NW_024631391.1:0-3769 GCF_008729295.1 Plectropomus leopardus
ACATGTTGAAAAAATGGCTAAAGATGACATAGTATAGTATGCTAAAAAATTTCAAATTTTGTCATCTCAAAGAATTGGCTAATAACAACATATTATAGTTTGTAGAGACACTTCATAGTATATAATATCAAAATAAAAGCCAAAAACGGCATAATTTAGCATGTTAAAAAAAATGGAAAAATATGCTGTAGTACAGTATGTCGAAAAACTTCAAATTTTGACATCTCAAAGAATTGGCTAAAAACAACATATTATAGCTTGCAGAGACATGTCATAGTATACAATGACTAAATAGAGCCAAAAACGGCATAATGTAGCATGTTAAAAAAAAAGGCCAAAAACTCCATAGTAAAGTATTTTGAAAAATTTTAAATGTTGACATCTCAAAGAAATAGCTGAAAACAAAATATTATGGCGTATAGATACACTCCATAGTGTACAATATCAAACTGAAGGCCAAAAAAGTCCTGATTTAGCATATCGAAAAAATGGCTGAAAAGGTCATGATATAGTATGTTAAAAAAATTTCAAATTTTGACGTGTCAAACAAATGGCTGAAAACAACACATTATAGAGACATGTCATAATATACAGTGTCAAAATAAAAGCCAAACACAGCATAATTTAGCATGTTGAAAAAATAGCCAAAAACACCATAGTATAATATGTCCAAATTTTGGACATCCAAATTTTGATACGTTAAAGAAATGGCTGAAAACAACATATTATTACTTGTAGACTACAATGTCAAAATAAAATCCCAAAACGGCATTATTTAGCATGATAAAAAAAAAATGAATTAAGACGACATAGTATAATATGCTGAAAAAAATTCAAACATTGACATGTCAAACAAATGGCTATAAACAACATATTAAAGCTTGTAGAGACATGTCATAGTCTACAATGTCAAAAAGGAGCCAAAAACATCATAATGTAGCATGTTGAAAAAATGGCTGAAAATGCCATAGTATAGTATGTCAAAAAATTTCAAATCTTGACATGTCAAACAAATGGCTCAAAAAAAAAGGCTTGAAAAAAGCCTTTTTTTTTTAAACATATAAAAGACAAATTATATGTTTTAGACACACGTCATGGTATACAATGTAAAATTAAAGGTAAAAAATGTCATAGTTTAGTATGTTGAAGAAATGGCAATGATCGCGATGATATAGCAGGGTGGAAAAAAACTGACTGAAAACGCAAGGTTATAGTATGGCTAAGACTGTCAAAATATGACATCCCAAAAACATTATAAATCACTAAAACCAGCATAAAATAGGGTGCCAAGAGATGCCAAAGCATACTATGTTACAAATACGGCTAAAAACAGCAAGATAATGCACGTTGAAAAAATGACCAAAAGGCAAGGCTATAGTATAGCTAAAAATGTCACAACATGACATGTCCAAAAAAAACACTACACTACAGTACAGGATAAAATAGTGTGCTGAGACACACCATAGCATAGAATGTTGCAAATATGACCAAAACACCATAATAATGAAAGTTGAAAAAATCACCAAAAAAGTGAGGCTATATTATGGCTAAAAATGTCAAATATGATGTGACCTAAAACATTTGAAAGACACGCCATGGCATGGAATGTTGGAAATATGACCAAAAACACCATAATAATGCCTGTTGAAGAAATTATCGAAAAGGCAAGGCTATATTATGACTAAAAATGCCAAAATATGACATGTTGTAAAAACCATGGAAAACACCTCAAAAGAGCATACAATAGCGTACTGAGACACGCAATAGCATATGATGTTGGAAATACGGCCAAAAATACCATAAGAATGCAAGATGACAGAATGACCAAAAATGCAAGGCTATAGTATGGCTAAAAATGTCAAAATATGACATATCCCAAAAACAGGTAAAAACACCTCAAAACAGCATAAAATAGCGTGCCAAGACATGCCATAGCATAGAATGTTGCAAATGCGGCTAAAAACAACAAAATAATGCATGTTGAAAAAATTATCCAAAAGGCAAGGCTACAGTATACCTAAAAATGCCAAAATATGACATGTCCCAAAAACTGTTTAAAACACCTCAAAACAGCATACAATAGTGTGCTGAGACACGCCATAGCATAGAACATTGCAAATAAGACCTAAAACACCACAATAATGCAAGTTGAAAAAAAATGACAGAAAAGGCAAGGCTATCGTATGGCTAAAAATGTCAAAATATGACATGTCCCAAAAACTGTTCAAAACAGCATCAAATAGCGTGCTGAGACACGCCATAGCATTGAATGTTGGAAATACGGCCAAAAACCACCATAATAATGCAAGTTGAAAAACTGACCAAAAAGGCAAGGCTATAGTATGGCTAAAAATGCCAAAATATGACATGTCGTAAAAACCGCTGAAAACACCTCAAAACAGCATAAAATACCATGCAGAGACACGCCATAGCATAGAATGCTGGAAATACGGCCAAAAACCCCCATAATAATGCAAGTTGAAAAACTGACCAAAAAGGCAAGGCTATAGTATGGCTAAAAATGCCGAAATATGACATGTTCCAAAAACAGGTTAAAACACCTCAAAATAGCATAAAATAGCATGCAGAGACACGCCATAGCATAGAATGTTGCGAATACGGCCAAAAACACCATAATAATGCATGTTGAAAAAATGACCGAAAAGGCAAAGCTATAGTATGGCTAAAATTGTCAAAATATGACATGTCCCAAAAACAGCTGAAAACACTTCAAAATAACATAAAATACCATGCAGAGACATGCCATAGCATAGAATGCTGGAAATACGGCCAAAAAACACCATAATCATGCATATTGAAAAACTGACCGAAAACACAAGGCTATAGTATGACTAAAATTGTCAAAATATGACATGTCCCAAAAACAGATGAAAACACCTCAAAATAGCATAAAATAGCGTGCTGAGGCACACCATAGCATTGAATGTTGGAAATACGTCCAAAAAACACCATAATAATACAAGTTGAAATACTGACCAAAAAGGCAAGTCTATAGTATGGCTAAAAATGCAGAAATATGACATGTCCCAAAAAACACTTAAAACACCTCAAAACAGCATAAAATAGCATGCAGAGGCACGCCATAGCATAGAATGCTGGAAATACGGCCAAAAACACCATAATAATGCATGTTGAGAAAATGACCGAAAAGGCAAGGCTATAGTATGGCTAAAATTTTCAAAATATGACATGTCCCAAAAACTGTTTAAAACACCTCAAAACATCATACAATAGTGTGTTGAGACACGCCATAGCATAGAATGTTGCAAATATGGCCTAAAACACCACAACAATGCATGTTGAAAAAAATGACAGAAAAGGCAAGGCTATAGTATGGCGAAAAATGCCAAAAAATGACATGTCCCAAAAACAGGTCAAAACACCTCAAAACAGCATAAAACAGCCTGCCAAGACGCACCATTGCATAAAATGTTGCAAATACAGCTAAAAACAACAAAATAATGCATGTTGAAAAAATGACCAAAAAGGCAAGGCTATAGTATAGCTATGAATGTCAAAATATGACATGTCCAAAAAACAGTTTAAAACACTACAAAACAGCATAGCATAGCGTGCCGAGACACACCATAGCATTGAATGTTGGAAATATGGCAAAAAACACCAAAATAATGCATGTTGAAAAAATGATAAAAAAAAAGGCAAGGCTATAGTATAGCTTAAAATGTCAAAATATGATGTGACCTAAAAACCACTGAAAACACCTCAAAAAAGCATAAAATAGCGTGCC
>NW_024631392.1:0-2445 GCF_008729295.1 Plectropomus leopardus
GTAGAGCAGTCCTAGATCTTCCGTTGCTGAGTGAGCCAAAACCACATCTGATACATTACACTCTCCTGCGATCACTTGACAGAAGAAGGCTTAGTAGAAAATTGTATTTATGTATTTTTACATTTTATTTAGCATTTTTAAGACAAAATATATCATGAGAGTTTTTGCATTTTTTCTTTTACATTTGATACTTTAACTTCTATTTCTATTTTTATGACACTTTACACAGACTTTTTATCCTTTATACTTTTTTCCCTGATTTTGATGACATAATATACTATCTTTTTGCATTTTGATGACATATGATAACATGACTTCTTTTTTTTTTTACATTAAGACACTATACTATGACTTCTAGATTTTAAAACATTAAAACTATTACTACCATTTTTTACATTGTTTTATTTGATGACATACCACACTTTGGCTTTTTGTCTGACTTTCATGACATTTGACTGATTTTTAAAATTGAGCTCAGAGGTAAAGTGGTTGTCCTCTAATTGGAATGTCAGCTGTTCAATCCCCAGCTCCTCATGTTCTCATGTCGAAGTATACCTGGGCAAGATACTGAACCATAATTTGCTCCCAAAGCTGTGTCATCAGCCTCTGCCACTACTGTGTGAATGGGTGAATGTGACGTCCTGTGGAAGCACTTTGAGTAGTCGAAAAGACTAGAAAAGCACTATTCTAGTACAGTCCATTTACCATTGATGACATAATGGCTATGGCTTAAAAAAAAATCTTACAATTACCATGATTTTTCCCCTTTTTTGACACTTTACCACGATGGGGTTTTTTTGTTTGTTTTTTGAAATTGTTGTTGTATTAAATGACATACTTTACTGTGAAATTTCTTTTTGACATACTATAGCTTGTCAGGGCACAAGAATTGAGGAACACCGGCTGTGAAATGGAGGAAAGTGAAAATACTGTAGCGGTTATTAATAACTACGTTAGAATTTGGATTTTGCACTTGTTAAAGTAAAAGGGGTACCATTATCCATTCAGGAGAAAATTAAATCTTAAATTGTGACAGTGTTAAGACATGTCATTACTTTAATCAATCTCATAATCTGTACCATTTATCCTGTATACATTGATCTTGTTTCTCTCATGAAATAATATCCACAGACAACGACTTGGCAATAAATGAGAATAATTTATTTAGAGTAATAAAATGATGAGTAAATAGAGGAAATAGTATGACATATAAAAAGACAGTGAACACATGAAAGGGAACCTACGTGATGTATATTCAGGTTATGTAAATAATTAATTATGGATGATAGTGGGGGAAATATGTGACCGTCTAAAGCGTGGATGCGCACTGAACGGTGACGTAGAATTTAGAAATTTGGCATTAAAGCTTCGCTCTATGACATCAACTCTGATCATTAGAAAATGTTATTCTGCCTACTTTTGCCGACTTGATTAGACTTCTCTGGGTAGGTCCAGGTCCTCGCGTCACTCCAGGGGAGAGCTGCGGCGCGTCTTCCAGGCGAGGTGACCCGCTGAAAAGCGGCGGCGGCCGGGCAGGTGGAGTCGGTGTGCGCCGGTCTTTAACTGGCCTCGGTGTTCGCCTCAGCGAACCGGTAAAAGTCTTTAAACAAAGTCCTCAATGGCAGGCAACGGATGCTGATAGTTTGTGCAGCAGGTGTTGATTCTAGATCCTTGGCAGAGTTGATGGCGAATCGCGGAGTGTCCTTCTCAATTAAAACTCGCAGAAATAATCAAAAGTAGTCCCATTGGTCTGAGGGAGTCACTTTAAATTATTAATTTGATTTTACTTAAAACGAATTACCAAAAGTGTCTTTACTGACCAAAAACTGGTATAAAGAAAAGCGTCAAAGAGATTTAAAAAGAAAATGGCTTCAAAAGTTAAAGTTCAGCAAAGCTCTGGTGAGCTGTTGCGGCTCCGCTTATAAAATTTAAGAAAAGAAAAAGTTGCGAGCGCGGATGCACGAGACGCGCCGCGGTAAAAAGGAGCGAAGAAAAACTTCAGAGGAGAGAAGTTGAGAAGCCTTGAGAAGAGTAAAAACTTGAGAAAGGAAAGCTGAGAGGAAAGAGCTTGAGAAGCTCACTCAGTTTTTATCTTTCGATTTAGGGATGCGGATGGAAGGCAGAGTTTGCTAACTTTCGCACAACTGTAATTAGTTTCTAAAAGACCTAATGTAATTTAGGAGACATTTATGTTTCTGAACTTTATGACACAATCTAACCCGTGGTGTATAAATTCACGTATCTCATCACCACTATAGTCTCATCACAGTAACTTCAAATACATGTTAGGAGACCTAAAGGCAATTTATAATGTAACACATGATTCTGAAGATCCTTTGCTCAATTCTGTGAAATGACCACACAAAACATAACATTGTACCATGGATCCTAACAAACTTGGTGATTACTTAGATATAGGATTACTTTTTAACATTATACAATGAA
>NW_024631393.1:0-4169 GCF_008729295.1 Plectropomus leopardus
GCTGTTTTTGATGTGTTTTTGGAGACTGATGTTGGCAGTGAGATGGATTTTTTGACTTTTGTGTTCACCTCATGTTGAGTTTTTAACAAATATGGAAGCAAATGTACGACTAAATATCCAGTCACTCTTTCTTTAGAATCAGCATCTCCTCAGTGGATCAGGTTGTGATGAGGGTTTGTAAATACTGATCCTGACGTTGTTGGGAAGGTGGCGGCCTTCACCTCGGGCCACTGTCTCATGTCGGGGGAGTGTATCACATGACCGTCTGCCTCATCCATCACTGTGCACGTCTGTGTGTGTGTGTGTGTGTGTGTGTGTGTGTGTGTGTGTGTGTGTGTGTGTGTGTGTGTGTGTGTGTGTGTGTGTGTGTGTACGCGCTCATTAAACGTTCAGGTGAAACTTTAATTCTGGCTTCCAGAGGTCAAAATCATCTTTTAATTTCATGCTCACAGTTTAATCCAGAACGACCTGAAACACAAACAAACATCGTCGACGAGCAGCGTTACAGGCGACTAATAGGAGAGAGGTCAAAGGTCAGCAGATGTAAGGAAATATCCCTGTGAGCCCGCAGCAGTCAGTCTGATACACAGACATGAGGAAATGAGAGAAGATGCAGAGGCGGGCGGAGATGGAGATGCTTACTTTTTACCTCAAAAAAAAAAGAGGAGAAATATGTAATTAACCCTTTGAAACCTGAGCAAACAAGCTTGGTTTCATTTGAAAACATGAAAAAGGCGAGAAGCAACTGAACAAGAAATTCTTCAAAAATTATTAAGAAATGTTTTAAAAAGTTAGTACAATTAAGATTACCCACAATAAAGCAAAAAATAGAAAGAAAATTTTTTTTAGAAAAACGACAAATAAGAAAATGACCTGGAAAAAAAGTATAATAATAACAGTAATAATAATGAATATATATTATCTTTTAAGGTCATTTTAAATACAAAATTACAGTCATTACAACTACAATATTTGAGATGTTCTAAAAAAAAAAGTTGTATAAAAATGTTCTGATAATCCTCTGTCCCTCTTTCTTTTTTCACCTTTTATTAATGTCTTGCATTTCGCAGGGTTAATGCGAAAAAAGCAAAACCTTCACAAGCCTTAACGTCTCTTTTGTGGCCTTCAATTAATATTTTATCTGGCTTATTAAACTCGGCACAGTTACATTTGGTGCCCCACATTTTGCTCGAGAGCAGCCGGATGAATACTTAATGAGGCCGTGTCAAAATTTGGAAAAGTTTAAATATTAATGCGACATATCGCTAACAATTAGCCCTGAGAGGAGCGTTGAGGATCCTCCGTCACTCTGCATATTGCACAAAATTAAAACCTGCTGTGGAGCGATACACTTTACAAAATTACAAAATGCGTCTGGATCAAAATCTGCATCAAAACACTTTTTTTGGCCCAATTTAAGACACCAGTGTGCCCAAAAACACGGTAAGACACAACATCCGAAACCAAAAGAAATCAAACATATTACGCACAAGAGACATTAAAACTGCTCCAAAAAAAGCAAAAAAAGACAACAAATGACCACAAAGAAATACAAAACAACCAAAAAGACAAATGATACATAAAGCACAAAAAACCTAACCCGAACCCAACCAAAAACAAAAAGACACAAAAGGATTTTAATAAACGCAAAGTGACAAAAAAGACACAAAATGACAACAAAGAGATACAAAATGACCTTAAAGACAAAAAAATTACATAAAATGTCAAAAATGACTACATGAACCCCACGTAGACACAAAATCGCCTCAGAGACACAAAATGACCAAAACAAACAAACACATTGGTACTTAAAAAAAAAACAAAATGGCAAAAAAAGACACAAAATAACCACAAAAAGATACAAAATGACCAAAAGAAATCAACAAAACAGCCCCCACAAATAAAGGTCCTACTTAAGAAAAGACTAAAGACAAGTTATGAGTTGATGTGCGCATATTTAACATAATCAATAAAACTTGTTATTGAACATATTTTGGGGTTTTGCAGACTTTATTTTACTGTCTGGCTCTAGAAAATCCTCGTAAATTCACTTCACTCCGTTAAATTCACCTGTAGAGGTGTTGAGGAGCCTCAGGTGTTTCGGTCTGACAGCGGGCATTCACAGGTGAAGTTACGGCGCTCACAGGTGACGTCACGTGTTCATTGGTGACATCACAGCGATCACAGGTGACGTCACTGCGCTCACAGGTGATGTCACGGCGCTCTCAGGTGACAAACAGCTGCTGTCAGAGACCCTCAGGTGGTACACTGAGCCCGTTACCTGCCCGCAGCGCTCTGAGTGGCGCTGCTCCAGGGCCAGCCGTGTTTCAGGGTCTTTTGTTGAGCTGGCAGCTGATTGGCCGCTGTGAGATCAGTGATATTTGCAGTCTTTGTGTTGGGCGAGTGGAGGAGGAACGTGAGACGCAGAGGTGTGTGTGTGTGTGTGTGTGTGTGTGTGTGTGTGTGTGTGTGTAATCATATTAAAGTGGGAGGATGATCCGCTGCAGGTGTGTCAACGAGGGATCACTCTGCTGTTTGGACAGTTAAACAGAAACACCTGAAAATATGAACGGGAAAATTAGTTTTCAGCATTTTCTCGCCATCTCTAAACCATCCCCGTTCTCCCTGAGCTCCGTACACTGTCACACGTAACAATAAAAACAAAACCAAAAATTTCATGAACAAAAATATAGATTTTTTTAAATGTAAAAAACAAAGAACAATTAAAATAAATTAAGAATAAAAAAATAAAAAGAACTTTTGAAAAAAAAATTGTGGATAGTTGTTGACACTTGTATCTCCAAGCACATAACAATAAAACTAAAACAAAATTGAATAAAGAAAAAAATGTAAATAATTTTTTTGAATGTTAAAAATAGCAGTTAAAATAAAGATATTAATAAAAACAATTAAAAACTTTTGAAAAAATAGAAAAAAAATTGTGAAATTTTAAATGTAAAAAAAGTTAAAATAAATAATAATTACATTTTTGTTTATAAAAAAAACTTTATCACCTAAGACGTAAACCCAAACATTTAATTAATAATTCAATAAAAAATACATGCAAAAATACAAAATATTTGGTAATAAAAAAGCAGTTTTTATCAACTCACACCCACACAATGAGAACAAAACAAAAAACGTAAAGAAAAGTAAAATGTAAAAGAAAGGAGAAGACAAAAAAACTGAAAGTTTGAGTTTTTGGCCACTGAGGCTTCGACAGTTTTATCACGTGACACAGACTGTAACCACTTCCTAAATTCTTAAATCGCCGTGGTTGGAAGTGATTTGTAGCGAAGCTTGTGAAGGTCAGAGGTCGCAGCACCCCGACAGCAGATGACAAACGACTCCTGAACAGGAAGCAGAGAAATGTGATGAGTGCAGGAGAGATTTATTGCAGCTCAGATAAGGAACATTAATATGGAAATAATTAGGAAGGACTGGCAGCGGACCAGCTGAGCTTTCCAAGTATTTTCAGTCTGCGGCATCGACTCCAAACAGCAGCTCGACTTCTGCTCAGCTACACATGATTCATGACAAATAGAAATAAGAAATGAGGAAACAGGCAGAGCGCTTGATTTCTCATGAAATGCCGCAGACTTTCAAAGAGCTGAAACTCGTTTAGAGTGTTTCTCTGCTGAATCATCAGATGCTTTATCTACACACAGATCGCTGCCTGCATCACCTGTTTATTCACCCAGTAAAGAGGCCGTCATCTGCAAAATGTCACCGAAATTTACACTCAAAATGATCCCAAACAGACACTAAATTCAATAAAGGAGACACAAAATATCAAAAAAGAGTGACAAAACAACCAAAAATTAGATAAAATAACAGCGAAGAGACACCGAACGAACAGAAAAGATGAAAACCAGAAAAAGACACAAAACGACCTGAAAAAGAACCTCAAAAAAGACACAAAATGACCTCTGACACAAAAAAGACAAAATGATTACAAAAAGTCACGAAACAACCTTAAAAAAGGAAAAATAATCCATAAAAGATTAAAAATTACTACAAAGAGACACAAAACAACACAAATCAACCGAAGAAAATGACAACAGGGAGACACAAAACGGCCATGTTATGGCACAAAACAATGAAAAAAAGACACAAAACGATGAAAAAAAGACACAGAAGAAGCAAAAAGGACAAAAAAAACCACAAAA
>NW_024631394.1:0-3279 GCF_008729295.1 Plectropomus leopardus
CCACATGGTAGAACTGGATAGGGAGGTTGAAAGTCAATACAGCACTCATCAATTCAAAATTCAATAGCAGGTCATATCATTTTATGCATAATTTTAATAATATCTTTGGTACATTAAAAAAAGTCTGCTGTGATGTGTTGACGTGTCAGAGACTTATTGGGTCTTGATAACATATCAGGGGTAGGTCCATTACAATTTTTATTGATGCTATTAAGGATTTTAAATCGATCCAAAGAATAATTGGGAGCCACATCCTCTGCCAGCGCTCTGGTCAGGAGCACTGACAGGTGTTTTAACATAACGTCCATGCTTTGATGGTGGTGGGGGAAACTTGAGTGCCGGAGGAAACCCACATAAACATGGGGAGAACATGCTAAATCCACACAGAAAGGTCTGGGTGGGCTGCGGCTCAAACCTAGGACCTTCTTGCTGTGAGGCAACAGTGCTAACCACTGAGCTGAAACTGAAATTTGGAGTTAGTTTTACATGGATTCTGAAATTTGAGAAGCTACATGAAGGAGTTGCTCAGTTGCTGATGAGGATGTGCGTGATTAATCAGCTGGTCAATTAAGTCTTGCCACCTTTGCTAGTGGGCACAAATTTCTAACTTTATTTAAACAATTATTATTTTTCTTTGGTCACATTTACTTTCATAATACCTATTCTGATGACTGATTTTTTAAACCATATAGTCTGTTTGCGATGCAATCATTCCCTAGATTTATTTTCCTAAAGAATATAATTTTCAGTAAATGATATTTGTTAACTTTTATTTCGTGAGTTGTCATGTTTTTGTAGGATAATGTGCAATTTTCATAATGCAAGGTGCAAAGTTACTCACATTTGTGCAGAATCTAAAGTACAATTTGATTGATAATAACTGGCTCTTATATTGTACACAATATGTTTTCACGTTAATGCTTAACGCTATTGATACAATTTTCAATTCTGACTGTTTTCTACTTTTAGACGAGTCCAACAGTCTGAGTTTGAATGTTAGCTTAAAAGTCACAGAAATTAGTCTTCAAGAACATGGTACCATATTTTAAACACACTAGCACACATTTATAACCAAGTGTAATGCGCCTGGGTGTGGTGCGGATGTTATATGCTATGAGTACAAATAAACATTGTCTTTACGGAAAAAAAGGTGATGATGGATCTGGTAAATCCAAAGCCACAGCCATAAAGGTTTTTGGCATTTGGGGATTCGGGACATAGCCGATGTCTGCTGTCTGGTGCCAGCGGAGAAATGGGAAGTTTTCTGCAGTCGAGTGTGGTTGGAATGTGGACAGCTGCAAATACAAAAAAAAATCCTTGAATAAATCACTAGAAATGAAGTTTGCAAAAGCAATTCTGCTTTTTTCCTACTCAGTGGCAGAATAGCAGCACATATTCTATTCTTTGATCCAATCACAAGGGGGCACCAAAGTCAGAAATTTCTACTTACTGCATAGCAGTGTTTACAAAAAAAGTTAAGTCTAAGACCTACACAATATTTATAGTAAAATTTTTAAATGTCTTTTATTTATTCTTGTTTCATAATGAAAATTAAAAGTTAAACACCAATGCATACCTGGACAAAACCAAATGGGAAGTCGTCAGCTGTCTGTCCCCCTGAACCCTCATGAAATGCCCTCCTCCAGTCATCAATCAAAGCAGGGAAGGAACAGCTGTACTTGCGGGGTTGACGACTAAATGCATTTGCCTCACCTGAAAAAGACATGAGGCTTTCAGAGGCATGATTTTACATGTTCCAGCTATCATCATCATCATCCCCTAAGCAAAGCCCGATACAAGTGCATAATTTGGGGGCTGAGTCAAATTAAAAACCCAACTTTTCCATAGTAAAATATCAAAATCAAGATAAAGTCGACTAGCATCTTTTCAGTACAGTAACAGACATTTGTTACATGGGGTGCATTCATAAATGATCACCCTCAGAGCTAAAATGCAAAAACGGGACTGTTGGTACATTTGGTGAGCTATAGGAATATACCGTTTGTCAGAGCACAAAACTCGCAGGAGCAGCAGAACATAGGCAACTCTGAGGAGATGGAGCAATGCAATGCTAAGTGCTGTGAAACCTAACAGTTTGTTAACTTAAGATTCAAGATCCAAAAAACGTTATTGTCTATCATATAGTGCCAGAAAATTGCCTTCGGTGGGGGCCTACAACATGAGAAAGCATTCACACCCATGACACCCACAGAAAAATACATAAACTCAAATAACATTTCAATAGATCAATAAAAATGTGTGCAGCTACATTAAAAGAGCAATGACTATCTTGCCTTGTTTAAAACATGCATTGTGGTAAGTTTTCCCTTTGGCCTGGGGTGCTCTGAAACATTTGCCTAAAGGAAGTAACTGAAACAAGTGATGAGGGGGTTGTGTAGATTCCTGAGTGATTCAGGTTGCTTTTCTTTTCACTGTAAGAGCTGGGTTTGAGTGGTGGTGGTGGTGATCTTAGCTGCATTTCTGATGATTCTGATGAGGTTTTTTTTCCTTCTTTTTCAGGGAGGAAGTTGTACATACTCATATAGAACTACTGAAATTGCTGTTAACCTGACCTGATTTAAGGCTGGGGGAATGTTGATAAGTTACAGCCCAGCACAAACTGGACGTTGGGGCTGGTTGGGTTTGGGCAAAGAACAAAAGCTTCACTACTCGTGGCGCTGATGAACATCTGATAACTGTTCAGGTAGTCTCACCTTGGTACCAGATGGCTCCTTTGATGGTCATATTGAGCAGTGGGCGGATCATTGCATTCCACAAGACAGAGTTCCTTTTATAATCAGGAAATGTTAATCTGAAAAAAGTAGCAACAGTGCAGTTAATGCATGCTAACTTTTCTTGATTCTTCCACAGAACGTTTGGGAGCACGAGAACAAGTTAAGACACTTGCATGGAAGCAGTGTGTCATGGTAAAATTCCCAAATCAGTTACCATAAATATCAGTTGACAGGTTCAGTGAATTGTGAATTTTGTTTTTTTTTGGTGTCATATCTTTACCCGCTGTTCTCAAGTCCACATTGCTGCAGTACTCTTGAAGATGACCAGGCTTCGATAGGTGTGGTTCCAAAACAGGACTCCACCAATCCTATGGGGTACTTCAGCGTCTCATACAAGTAACGTCCATAGAGCCAGCACAGCGCAGAGAAGCCTGTCACATCTGAAAACACATCTGCCTGTTAATCAGTGCATCAGCAGTATGCATTTAGGTGGTAGTATGCACATAAACAAACAGCAAATGTTTGAGATTTTTTATTTATTTTG
>NW_024631395.1:0-1915 GCF_008729295.1 Plectropomus leopardus
TACAGCATTTGTATAGTTACAAAAAACCTGTAAAAGTTATGGAATTTGCAAATACAAATTTTTAAGCCTGGAAAAATTTTGGGAAACTAAAGTTTTGAAAAAGTCATGGGATTTTGTTTCCTAAACCTGTAAAATAACACGATGTGCTTTTCAAGTGCAATTTCAATTTATATATTTATTTATTTATTTTTTTTTACAGTTTATTGCTGTAATAAGTGGTGACATTTTGGGTATTTTCTTAAAGAACACACACACTTTCTGTACCTGGTGTTTTCTTTTAAAAAATGACCAAAATGTATCAAGAAAACAAAAATTGCCAAACGTTTTTCTAAAAATAAATAAATGAAATAAAAATCACCATTTATAAATTTAAAAATCTTTGGATTTTTTTTAAACCCAAATTTTTCTTAAAAACTCACCAAAAGGGCTATTGAAAAAATCACCAAAAACTAAAAAGGAAAAAAATACGTCTTTAAAAGTCAGCAAGGATTTTTAAGAATTAAAAATGTCCCAAATAAAGAAAAACTCCAACACACATACTTTTGTAGGCAGTAAAATAAATACAAAATACAGCCATGTAAAGTTAAAATAAACTCACTTAAGCTATTTATTTCAGATCTTTAAAAAAGGCTTATCTATTAATTAATTTTAAAAAAATGCGTAGTTATTTACAGACTTAACATGGACTCAAATGGCATTTTAATTGGACACAAACTGACAAATCAAACCTTCATAACGGCCCGGAACCGGACGGAACCGGTTTTAACCGGTTTAAACTGGTTTTGCTAACGGTCTCTGGCTGCAGTCTCTAATTATATTTCTACATGTTGTTTTAGCTGATTTATTCTGGGAGACAGATGGTTTTATTTTCCCGGTCAGTTGTGCCTTTAATCCCGCATAAATAATTTTGGGACAAACTGTGTTTTTTTTTTTTTTTGTTTTTTTTTTTAATAAACCCATTTTTGACCCAAATTGTAGCTAATACCATCGTGTGAGCCACAGGCTAACGTTAGCTTAGCTATGTGTCAACAGTTGATGTTAGCGGAGAATTAAAGTCCATAACTTCGGTTAACCGGGATTAAAGTCACCTGGTTGGAGTCGTGCTGTAACCTACCGAAGGTAACTACGTTTGTGTATATTTTAATGTTGTAATTAATAATTCGGTGTAATTTGTAAAAAGTTTTTTTATGCTAACCATGATTAGCTTGTTAGCATTCTCCGGCGCTAACCGCGATTAGCCCGTTAGCATGTTGGTAGCGTTAGCTGTCAGTGTGTTCGTGGTCCAGAATTTGTGTTTGATGAAGCTAAAACTGCTTATGTGTGATTAAAATGACTGAGGAGACATTTGTCCTCATTAGACAGAGAGGACCATGGGGCTGTCCTTGGACACTGTGAGGACTCGATGTCTCTGCTGCTGTTTGACTGTCTCTGCCCGAAAATCTGCAGCTTTTCTCGTCCTGCATCTTCCCCCTCAGGCTGCAGGTAACAAACCGTAGACTTACCTGTACAAACACGAAATTATATGTGTTTTATTTTGTACTTTGGCCATTAGCTCTAAAACCAGGACTCATAGTTTGTTCTATCATCGTTTTTTCCTTTTTTTCCTTTAGTGTCAGCTTGCAAGATAGTGACTTTCTAAACTGTTCAGGTCCAAAAATGCTCCATTGAAACCCATTCAAACTGACATTTTTGATCCCACAGCCATCAGAGCAGAAAAACAGGACTTGTATTATTTCTGGGTGTCATTCTGGGCTTTTGACTCTGAATTTGTCTTTTTGACTATTTTCCACCTGATGAGGTCATTTTGACCATATTTGGCATATGGAGGAAATACATGCTATTTCCACTAGGTGACCTGTCACAGTCAATGTAGCTGCTGATCACTGACTTATCCCAGACTGTCAGCAGCTACACT
>NW_024631396.1:0-2985 GCF_008729295.1 Plectropomus leopardus
TATTAATTTAGCTGAGAAACTTAATGAGAGCTTTTTAGTTCCTGAAGGAAAGTTACAAACTTAGGAGCTGACTTAGAGAATTTCTGTTTGTGAATGAAATAATTGTTTAAAATATAAAAATTCAAGACCATCAAGATCATATCCTGACCCTAACCCTACCCTTTGACACAAAAATATGCACATTTACATGTAAAAAGTCAGTTTAGTGACAGCACATGACTGATGTGTTGGTATATATTAAGCAAAGTCTTTTTTGTGTGAAGTAACCTGCAGGTTGGTGGCAGATGATCCCACCAAAGGTCGTGTGTGTGATTGTTGGAGTGTGTGTCTGATGTAAACCAGGTCTGCTTTTTCTCAAGGCATGAACTGTATCAGCAAGCTAACAAAACTACGTACAAAACCACGATGAATTACATGAAAGCCATAATTACATCCTGAATAATATGTAGACAGTTAAAAACTAATAGAAAGCTAAATTACTAGATATTGTCAAGAACTGGGCAATATACAATAATATCCCGACATTTTAAGGCCATATCGCAATACATGATATATATCTCAATATTTTTAAATATCCTTTTAAATATCCTTAAACTTAAACTATTAACTACTAAAATACAAAATTATTGGATGAACTACAGTTACTATAACGTTGAATAAAATAGCCACTGTCACATAATAAAGTTGAATACACCACTGTTATAATAACTTTTAATGAAATACTGTTTTAAAGAAGGTAAATTATGTACTTTTACATTGAAATAAAAAAAAACAAACGTTTTAATTAAATAAATCAGAGCAGTACTCATGGTGCTTTTATTTTGAAAATAATTTTGTGGGTCATCTCTTGCAAAGTTTTAGCCGTGTTTTCAAAAGAAATCAAACCAATGTGCTCCGTTTTTAAAAGTTTTTAAAGTATGTGCACGGTGTCTGAATGCAGCACAAGAAAACTGATGTAGTTCTGGGTTTCAGAGGGTTAATATTGGTGGAACTTTAACTATTTGGGATCAGTTTTCATGGACCGACCAACCAAACCACACAACCAACCAGGATTTACATCTTTAGAAGGGAAGAAAAAGCAAGATCCAGCCCAATCCCAAAACAGAGCTGAAACTTGAATTCACTGTTTAAAACGATGTGGTTTTTCAGGCGAAAAAAAACTAAACCAAAACAGTTTCAGCTTTAGTAGAAACTCCAGCGTCGGTTGCAGTTGTTGTCTTTCAGGTTTAGTTTTCCCATGAATCCAATCAACAAGTCCTCCACATCGGGTTTCTTTCCCACAGCTCTGCCAGCACCGAGTGAAAAACCATCAATATTATCCAAAGTCTGTTCAGTTAATGAGGAGTTACCCCAAAACCAGAGTGTAGTCAGATCTGTAACCCAAATCATAAACAGATAAAAAGTGAAAATAGCCATCACAGGCCGAGGTATTAATGCACTCTGCTGGAATAAGATTTGAGCTTCAGTGTTGAGGATGTGAAACAAGTCAGAACAAATCAAACGCTCTGTGCTGACAGCTTCAACAACAGCCTGCAGACGGCCCCACAGACACACAGCTGACACTCAGCTTTAAATTTAACATCACAAAAATATCTGTCTTAAAGGTCTGAAGTGTAGGGTTTGAGGGGATATATTGGCAGAAATCATAGTCATGATAACATTTTAATAGTTTATAATCACTTGAAACTGAGAAGCATTAACTAAGAATATTTATATTTATATGTGGAGCAGATCGGCAGCTCTAAATAGGCCATCGGCGTTTTCACATTTTCACATTTTTTCCTACACTGTTGACAGATGGGGAAGTTTCAGATAATTGCAATCTGCTACTTCAATACCAGAAACCACTAAATCCTCTCAAACTGGACCTTTAAATTGTCATTTTAATGTGGAGTGCAAAGTCTTGCTAATCGATCATGCATCCCTAATAATACACTGCTCAGGTCAGTTAAGGGGACACTTAAAATTTGCAGTATAACACCAAGATTAAATTCTGGGATATCTGTTTGTCTTTGGTGCTTAGGTGAGCAACAAAAGGTGGACAGGAGAGGCAACAGCAAGACAAACCCCAAAAAGGGAACAGTTTTACAGTTGTGGTCGACTGATGTTGGTTTTTCAGGGTTGATACCGATACAGATTATCAGTAGTTAATGAGACCGGTAAGCAATGTTTGGAGCTGATATGTGTTTAGCATATCTTTAGCAGATGTTAAGTCAAAACTGAAACGTTCAGCATCATATACAGCTAGTCCAAGCAACTTTTTTTTTTTTTTAATTTAAGTAAAAATTTAAATTAAAAAAAAATAATAAAGTAAAAAAAAATTCCTCCCATGTTGACACTTTCTTTGCACTTTTAATTTATGAATTTAATTGGTGATCATTAAATATAACGCTGATACAGATAATTGGCATGATGTCAAATAGCACCCATATTTTGCAGGTGTTGGCCACAAACCATTTCTCTCTCCTTATCCCACCGGAGTGATTTGTTTCTCTAGTTTTGCATTCACTCGCGTCCTTGTCACCACTGGTAGCATGAGTTCGTACCTGCAGCCTATTTAGGTTGCACTAAATTATCATAAATAGCTCCCTGAAATCTCAGTTATAGCTATTGCTGATACGCTCATTTTGACTTTATAGAGTCTGTAACTTTATCAAAAGGCACAAATATACATTTCAATTTTAATTTAGGCCAAAAAAATGGCTGTTTGGATAGTAAAAGTTGCTGCCCTTTGCACCAAAAGTGCTGTAACATTTCTGTCTCGCTGCCGGTTATGAAACTATGATCTGAAAGTAAACATCAGGAGTTGTGTTTTTTTAAGTCTGTGTTTTCCTGCGTCAGCTCCTCTGCTCAGGTCAGCAGGAAATGTTCTGCTTCAGTGAGCGTAGAAAGTTACATTACATCTTACTTAACACATACACAAATAATGGCACGCGCGCACACACACACACACACACACACACACACACACACACACACACACAC
>NW_024631397.1:0-5817 GCF_008729295.1 Plectropomus leopardus
TTCAAGTGGACATTCACTCACAGTCTGTGAAATTAAACGTTGAATTTGAACCCGTCTGTGAGAGCGTGCTGCTCTCTCAGCAGCGTGATCACAGTGTGCAGCTGCACTGACAGGCCGAGCTGTCACACAAATAAAGACTCTCTGCCTCCTCATCATCGTGATTAATGTGCACAAACGCTCATTTAATACCTCCAGGTTGCTTTATATCAAGTATTCATTTCAGAATATTATTAATGTCATTTCTGTGGTAAGCCACAGCTAGATCTGCATTTACCAAAGTCTTATTATTTTTAAAGTTAAACTCTTGATGGATTTAACTTAAGTAGAAACTTAAACTTAAACTTTTTTTTTTCTAAATATCGCTAAAACACAATAGCAAGGTGACTGTGTTTCCACTAAGGGACATTATAAAACTTCTCCTCTGGTGAAAACATCCCAGTAACCTTGGCGATGGATGTTAAAAACATCAGCAGCTTTATTTCTATTGCAGCCACCAAACTAGCCGTCATTATTCCCATCCAAGGCCACGTAGGCGTGTAATGGAGCCGTGATGGAAAGGCGAGCTCCTTATATGTGGGAGCGGCCACATATGAGGGATAGATATCTTATTATTATTATAAAAAGTGACATAATAACAGTTGTACATCAGAAACTTGATGTTGCATGTTAGCTGTCTCATAAGGGAAACCAGCTTCCACAGAACAAAGTGTGAAAAAAAAATTAAAAATCAAAACACATTTAATGGTGGTGATTAATTTTCCTAAATCAGTTAGTTTTCCTCTAAACTCAGTCCAACATCAGGATTTGAGCGACTGAAGGGCGTCACTAACACAGACAGCCACAGGCAGAATCCATCATCAGCGGTCCCACTCACCCTTCAGAAGATTAAAAACACCAACAGAATTTATGAGTCAGAAAAAAACTCAACACTTAACACAAAATCTCCTCCTAAGACTTTAAAATCTATCTGCTTTTGACCCCAAACAGCAGGGACACTCAGGACAGGAGGCCAGGGGCCAGTCGCAGCGGCCCCACACGTCTGTCTTTTAGGACATTTCCAGGAATTTAGGATGTTACTAGGACTTTAAGACTGATCAAGTTTTTTAATGTTTATAGGATTTCAGGACATGTCCAGAATTTAAGGCATGTGAAGGATTCCAGGACATTTTCAGGATTTTAGAATATTTCAAGGATTTTAGCACATTTTCAGGATTTTAAGATGTTTTTTAGAACATTTCTAGGATTTCAGGATGTTCCTAGGATTTTAGGACAAAGTCTTACAGAAGCATCAGAGTGAATAAACTTTTTACTTCTTGTTTTTTTTGTTGTTTTTTTTTTTTACCTGTACCTGAACATAAAAAAATGTGCACAAACCAGTGATGGTACATGTGTCACAATGATGGTGTCAGAAATCAGCTAATTAGTTGTTAAACTTGGTGTTTGAAATATAATAAAGATCCTGTGAGCTCTTTCTGTATCTCTGTAGTTTTTCTGAGATTCATTAAGTCAATGCATGAACCTAAAATGATCAAAAGAATTAATTCCTTTGAGTAAATCGAAGGAGCTCTCTGAATTCTTATCATTTTTTCATTTTTTTCCATGGTGAGGTTGGTCTTTGAAATCACAGCAGGAGGCAGAAGGTTTGATTTCTTCAGCTGAGTTTGGTCTGCAGAGCATCGATATAAAGATCCAGTCCACCCACTCATGTTTCATCGTTCACAATATTCTGCCCGCACACTGATTAACCCTTTCACCATCAGCATCGGTGGAGTTTTAATAAGTTTCACACGTAAGAAGCAAAGTGGAACAAGATCATCACTTCTGTCTTTTTTTCCTTAATCATTTTGTGTTTAAAGGTCCAGTGAGTCAGATTTAGGAGGATTTGTGGCATCTGGCAGAGCGGACTGCAGATTGCAACCAGCTGAAACTTCTGGTTCGAATCCCTTGGTGTTTGTTGTCCAGGAGGTTTTTACCAGGAGCTGAATTATCCGTATTTTGGCGTCACAAACAGACACCTTTCACAGCGGCATAATGAGCTGCCAGACATTTTGATGATTTTAATGATCAAAAAAGAAATGTCCTAAAATACTGGAAATGTCAATAAATCCTATGGATGGGGCTGCTGTGGCCCCTGGCCTTCTGTCATTTTGCAAAAGTGGCCCCCAAACAGAGCAGGTTGAGTAAAGTCTATAAATAAGACTAATAAGGATCAGTGAGCTGTCTGTCTCCAGCTGTGACACAGGGAGGAAACTCTGCTGACTCTGTGTGCTGACACAAACTGATATCGATCTGAACATCTCAAGCAAAACACACAAAATGCTGACATGCATTTACTAACATCTACAGGAAATTACATTTTTTCTTTCCTCAATTTTGAGAAAAATAGTTATCTGTAACAAAACTTTATGCCATGAATTTAAGAACTGTCGCTGTAAGAAAGTTCAACTCGATTTAAACTAAAGCCTCTCCTCTCCTGCAGAGAGGCCTGCGTAAGTAGGACATCTTTATGTCGACATCAGGAACCATGTCGAGCACACACACACACACACACACACACACAAACATACACATCAAAGACTCTTTGTTCATTATTATTAGGAACATATGGATCACGCTTTATCTCTGACACAGAAACTGTGCGTTTAATTACTGCTCCACTCGAGTCACCACTTTATCCCCACCAGCTTCTCTCTCTCACACACACACACACACACACACACACACACGCACACACACACATCACAGCTCTTCCTCTGTCTTGTGTTATTTTTGAGTCTTGCGTTTGCTTCGACGTTCGGTGCTTGATGATCACATAAACTCAAGAAATTATTTGTTCAGCAGCCGCCTCGAGCGGTCTTATCAGCACTTTGGGAAGTATTTCGCACAGAAACAACATGTTTATTCCCCCAGGAGCGCTTCATCATTCACAGTCGCTCACATGTAGCTTCCTCGAACAGACAGAGATGAAATCAGACGGCTGATTGCTCCACAGCCTTCGGCTCGATATAGAAATGGTTGTTCAGAGTCTGATTGTATTACATGAATGCTTTCACTGCAGAGTGTTAGAAATATTCACGCATGAATTACTGACATGTTGTTCACACTTCACAGGAGCTCAAAGTTCACTTATTTAGGCGAGCTAGTTCCTTTTGTGTTTTGAACAAAGTTTACAGTCTCAAAAATGAGTTCGTGTCTGTTTTTCGGCCGCTCCTCCACTTCAGTAACCTCCTCCTGCCGTCCGTCAGCTCCCAGTCACAGCGTCCGCCCAACTCCCAAACTAAATGAGATACTGTAAACACCTGTAAACACAGACAGAGATTACTTTAAAAAGATAGAAAAAACTGTTGATAATTCTTTTACCTCTTAAATATCTATCATGCAGGAAGGAAAGCGCAACAAAGGTACACTGTAGATGCTGTGAGTCTGACTCGATTTGTGTCTCTTTGTCACACCAAAACAAACTACATAGGAATGCAAAGAAACACAAATCTATTGCAAAGCATGCAAAAAAAGACAAATAGGTGCAAGCCAACTATAAATGGACACTAAACAATTATAAAAAAGATGCAAAACAGCTCCAAGGAGACACAAAGCAACTGCAAAGAGGCACAAATCAACTGCAAAGAGATGCAAAATAACAAAAAAGGAAGAAAAATGACTACAGCCAAACACAAATTGATTTGAAAGGGATGCAAAAAAATGCAAAAAAGAAAAAACTACAAGGAGATACAAAACAACTACAAAAGGATGCAATACAACTACGAGAAGGTGCACCAGCTACAAAAGGATGACAAGCCATTACAAAAAAAAGGTACATAAACTCATTGCAAAGGGATGCAAAACAACTGAAAAGGGTGCAAAGATATTTAAAAGAAAGACACAAAAGCATTTCTAATATTAATTATTTATTGTAATGAATTAGAAATATATTAAAGCTAATTAAAATCCTGTCGTGAAATTTGTATGCAGCTCGGCGCAGCTCAGTGTGTCTTCGAACAGTAAAAAACACCTTCATCATTTTAATGTTTCACAGCTCATGTTATGTTTTTATGTGCTGTTTCAAACACCTGTGCAGAATTACTGTGTGTGTTTGGTGCCAGATGGTTTCTAAATCCATCAGCACCAGAACAGACTTTACTTCCTTCTTTTTTTTATTCTGTTTCATTCTGTTGCTGTTGTTAACGTGCAATTTTAATTTACATGTCGAGAGATATTGGAGGTGTTAAAAGCTGTTCTGTGAGATGTGGATAATGCTGGTAAATTAAAACAAGCTGTTTTCTCTTCAGCGCTGAAGAGCTCTTTGCAGATGTGATGAAAAATGTAAATGAAAAGCTACAAAGCCCTAATGAAGCGGAGTGCCGTCATTAGCACACAGCTGTCAGTGATTTTATGAAGTCGCATAAAGAGCTGCTGGAAAAGCAGATTCTGCCTGCTGAGGGTTTCCTCGTGAACCAACTGAGGATCCATTTTTATCAGATTTTCATCCAATTTTTGCTCTTTTTTTTCTCTTTTTTCAGTAGGATGCTAAAGTCGAAGGGTTTTCTTGTGTGTCTTTTAGATAAAAGAAGTATAAACTGAGATGACCGGTAAAGGCAGGAGGGAAGTGAGGAGACAAGGACAGAACAGACAACATGTTGACGTCCCAGCTCGTCACATTTTGGACTTCTGCATCCACATATTACGTTTTGGGTATCCCTCTGCGTCTGCTGTTTACGTTCGGGGAAGCTGCTACCGTGATGTCAGCAAATAGTGGGATGGAAAAAGAGAAGGAAGAGGGTAAAAAAAGAACTGAGGAAAGGGTTAAAGATAACAGAGAGGACAGGAGACGGGGAGGAGTGTGAAAGGGAAATGAGGACAGGAGAGAAGTGATGAGAGGATTCAGAGGAGAGGAGGAGAAACAAAAGGATTACAGAGGAGACCACGAGTATTTATAATCTGATTTGAACGGTTTGCTTCCAACTCTCTCTCCCACTCTGTCCACAGCTCCTCGTCTCCTCTCCTCAGGCCTTAATTTTCACTCCGATCACATCATCTGTGTGTTTACCTTCATTTGACACCTTTACATCCTGTCTCAGTGTGAACACGCAGAGATCCCAGGCGACTCTTTCAGCAGTATTCACAACACGTTCTCATCCTAAGTCATAACGTGTTGCCGCTTTGCAGTGGACTCCCGTGGCTGCATATTATGTTCTAGGTATCCCTCTGCATCTGCCGTTGACATTTTGGGATGCCGTGGACACTGTGATGTCAACACCAGCACATGTTGGGATGATGCCGCATGTGGACATACTAAAACACTTGATGAGCTGAAGAGTAAAATGAAGAAAAGCTGATTTATTAGTCAGAGTCTCACTGTTCTGTATGTCTGTTTTAAATCTTAGAGATATGATCAAATACAAGAAACATTCAAAAGTTCTAGAAACATCCTTATCCAACCTCAAATCCTCAATGTCATAAAGTCCAATAAACATTATATAAATCCTAAAGAAACATTGTAAAATCAAAGCACTGTCTGTGTTGATGCATGTGTCCTAACTGTAGTCCAGATTGTGTATTTGAGTGTAATCAGTGAATTTGCAGCTCAGCTCCTACAATAAGTCTAAAATACACTGTGGAAACTAAATAGTTACATTCAGACTGTTCAGGTCCAAAAATGCTCCATTGAAACCCATTCAAACTGACATTTTTGATCCCACAGCCATCAGAGCAGAAAAACAGGACTTGTATTATTTCTGGGTGTCATTCTGGGCTTTTGACTCTGAATTTGTCATTTTGACTATTTTCCACCTGATGAGGTCATTTTGACCATATTTGGCA
>NW_024631398.1:0-4613 GCF_008729295.1 Plectropomus leopardus
TCAGCAGCTACACTCACACACTGACATATCCCAGACTGTCAGCAGCTACACTCACACACTGAGGAGGAGGAGACTGAGAATTATTCAGTTTTCATCTGAAAACATGGTGGCATCATGACAAAAACCTGGTGTTTAAAGGGTTAAAATCCCAAAAATGAATGAATATTTGATATGTATGATCAGGACTGATGTTGGTTACAAAAATAAACTCAATGAAAGTAGAAAACCATATTAATGTAGAATATTTTTAGTGCGTTTTTTTGAGAGAGAGAGAGAGAGAGAGAGAGAGAGAGAGTGATATTAAAGTGGGCACTAAAGGGTTAATCTGCAGGTTAGACAGGTGTGATTAATGATGTTGTCAGAGGGTTGAGGTGAAGTGAATATTGCTCCAAAATAAAAGCCCTGAGTCCTCAGTCATCCCGTTATAGAGTTTCTTTGGGGAGAGTTTTTCCTCAGTGGATGTGAGGGTCCGAGCATAGAGTGATGGTGCCTGCTGTAAACCCTCTGAGGCAGACTGTGGTTTGTGATAATGAGCTGTGTCCTCTGTTGTCTCTCAGAATCTACATCGTCCATGACGAGGTGAAGGACAAAGCCTTTGAGCTGGAGCTCAGCTGGGTCGGAGAAGGTGAGCTCTGCACCGATCTCTGCTCTGCACCGATCTCTGCTCTGCACCGATCTCTGCTCTGCACCGATCTCTGCTCTGCACCGATCTCTGCTCTACAGCCATTAGTGAAAAACTTAATCATTATTTAGTAAATGTGTTTAAACTCAACATGGAGCTGACTGTGTTTCACTGAGTGATGTCATGTGACTCCTCCTCTGGTGATAACATCCCATGGTGACGCCACGTGTCTGACTGTCCTCCCCTCTGTCTCCTGTCCCCCTCAGTGACAAATGGACGACACGAGCTGGTGCCCAAAGACGTCCGAGAGGAGGCTGAGAAATACGCCAAGGTGAGCACACACCGGCAGCTGCCGCTGCGTCTTTTTTTCGGACTGTTTCTAGAGTTCACAGGCGGTCGGCGCTGCGACGTGGCGCTGCTGCTCGTTTGGCGTTAGAAAGTAGCTGTTGGTCGTTGTGTTCTCATTTTGAATGTCTGACGGCCGACATCTTCGTCTCATCAACAAAAATAAAAGATTTCGTTAGGATCTAATTTTAGCTCCACATGATCTCAGTTTGGTCATTGAAGAAAAAAGTAATTGATGAGGATTTTTCATCATAATTTGTTGACTAAATGTGTGTGTGTGTGTGTGTGTGTGTGTTTCAGGACTCTCTGGAGGAAGAAGATGACTCTGATGAAGACAACATGTAACGTCATCTGCTCTCGCTCACATCACTCTGTTTTTTATGTTTTATAGTTGAACTTTTCTCTTGTTTTTGCTTTGGATCCATTTCAGCTTTGGAAATAAAAAAGGTTTGTTTCTGTTCTTCTGTGTTCGGTGTTGATCAGCTGATTCTCCATCCACACACGTGTTGATGTTTGTGATAAACTGACGGATGAAAAGATCCAAAATCGGCTCTTTACAAAAAAAAGTTGTCACAAAGCTGAAAACAGGCAAACACTTTTTACAGTGTTTATTTGTGTCACAGGGCTCAGGGCCCAAATGTCAGGGGCCCCTGGCCTTAATTTGCAAAATGTCTCTCAAATGAACTCATACTGAGCACGAGACTCATGATGACCTCAAAGAGATGAAAATGATCTGCGAAAAGACACAAAATAATTACAAGCACCGGCGAAATAACCACAAAGAACTACAAGTAACTACAAAGAGACAACATTGCTAAAAAAGACACAAAATTACCAAAAAGAGACCAAAAAAAGGACCACAATACAACACCCATTTATGTCAAGAGGAAAAAATGCAGAAAATTGTTTAAGAAAAACAAATTCAAAGAAAACAATATTCAGCAAAAAGAAAAACTTTCAAAGAAAAAAAATAAAAAACCTACTTTAAAAGACAAAAAATAACCATGTTTTTTTTAAAGGAAAAACGACTTAAGTAAAACAAAAAATCACTCAAAAGTTTTAAAGAAAAACAGGAAATACAGAAGTTCAAAAACAGAAGTTCTCTCCAAACCTGCAGGCCCACAAATTCAGAAATATTAATTATCAATAATATGAATAAATTCTAGTTATTTAATGCCGAGTTTCCGCTCTAAAGCCAAAATAAAAACAAGACGCTGCTCAGGCCAAACTGGTGACCTCATGTTTACGGCGCAGGAAGTCCCGGACAGGAAGTCATGAATTCTCAGCCCCCCCCATAAATTACCAACAGTCCCTTAAGTATTGTACATGTCTGTGCGAGAGGCTCGTGACAGGCAGCCATCGGTGCGCACGCTCTACCGTGTAGAAATAACCTCCGGAGAGGAAGGTGACATATATGGCTCTGCCGTCACTGTCTTCCGGTGACGTAAAGGCGCCGATGTTCCCGCCCACTCCGGCTCTACAAACGGCGCCACAAAAAAAACCGAGAAAAACCGAACGTAACCGACTGAAACTCCCGTTAATTGCCGCGATTCAGTCTGAATCGTGTGTACGGTCTTCACGCTCCGGTTCGGCTCGTTTTCTGAGTGTTTGCGACGCGAAAAGCTCCGCGGAGCCGTTTGTTGTGGTTCAACACAGAGCCTGAAATGTGACGTTGTCTCACATATGGAAACCGCATCGCCAAACTTCATATAAAAAAGTCTCCATTTAATGTTTACAGCTGTCATGTGCCAGTTATTAACGTGTCAGAATACAAATATTAAGCTTTATCAGAGTCACAATGTCACCTCTCTATTTCGGCATACCTGTCACGCGACATACGGAGCGTGTTTAAATACAAATTCAACTTTTGTACACTGTTTGACCTCTTTTTCCGGTTATTTCGGTACGTAGGCACTAGCTCTGAAACGCGTCAGTAAACGAGGCGAATCGTTGTGATTGTCCAGTTTTGTGCGTTGTAACGGATGTCTGGTAATCAAATACATGAAACACTTTGGTGTTTTCCACAAAGTATCGGGTGTGAGTCTCCCGTGTGCGCAGCCATGCCGGTAAACAAGGTTATATTAACTCAGCGGATTTTTGAATGGAGTTTGGTGCGCGGACCTCCGGCACGTACCTGGGCAGGGCTTCGTCGCAGACAAGGAAGCCCGCTCAGCCAATAGCGACGCGCTATTTCTGGGAACAAAAAGCGCGAGGCCAATCGCGACCTCCAGTGGCGGGCTTTTCAATCGAGCTCGCCTCTGATTGGACAGTCGCCCAGCGGATGTCGTCATTTCCCTCGTGGCGCGGCGTTCGTATCGACCAACCGCGGCGCCAGGAGAGGTATGTCCTATTAGAATCGAGGAATCACTCCGCCAATCAGATTTCTGCACTGCGACCACCGCTGTCACCACAGCCAATCAGGTGTCGGGAAACAGAGCTCGGGGCTCAACAGCTTGTTGTTCGTGTATCAGCCCGAGGAGAGGGAAGCACCGCGGACACCGTCAATGTGAGTATTAAACCCCAATATTCTCACCCGAACTCGCTTTTAACTCATAACGGAGACCCTCCCCGGTACACCGGGGCCCGGGGGCCGCGCTGCTGTCCCCGGGGAGGCCGGGGGGGGGGGCCCCGGGAAGCCGCCGCTGTACCGAGCTGCGGCGGATTGAATGGCAGCGGGTCGGTTGTTTTTCAGTGAAGAAATGTGAAGCTTTGTGGCCGAATATTAAATAAATAAATCCGCAGTTTGTCTCCCGTCGACCGTCCGCTCCGGTCCGCTCCGGTCCCGCTCGAAACTCCGCCGGTAACGGCAGCTAACGCGTCGGTTAGCCGAGCAGCTGGTCGCCTTCAGACGGTTTAAATCACCAAACAAACCAGCTAGCTGAGTTAGCCAAGCGGCTAAATTTAGCTCCGGAGAGGAGCCGCCGCTCCGCTCGGTGCTCCGCTCCGCGCCGGGCTCCGCTCCTCCTCTGACCCGGTCACAGCTGTCCTGGGAGTCCGTCCCGAGCAGCCGGACGGTAACAGACGTTTTTTTGGGGGGGGGGGGGGGAAGGTAGCCGAGGTAGCCGAGCTGACATGGCGAGCTGTGATGGCGGGGCGGGAAGGAGGCGGTGCTCTCCGGCCGCCGCGCTGCTCCGTTCCCCCGGCTCCCTTCACCCTGTACCCGCACACATCCGACCAGCAGCCCGCTGAACCCAGCGGCTCCGGGTCCGGAGGAGGTGAAGGTTAGTGTTTGTTCTGATCCGGGAGGAGGAGGAGGAGGAGGAGGAGGAGGCCACACCGAGGAAAGCCTGAGCTAACACCAGGCTAACTGTTAGCTTAGCATTATCTCAGGACAGTTTGACACAATGTCTGTCCCCTTTCTCTACAGCTCTAACATCGACTCCTGTCTCTGTCTTTCAGTGAATCTTCCGAGCTGGACTCCCTCAAATAACCGGAGACATGAAGGTGAGTGTTTGACCTAAGACACCAGCTGTCTGTCCCCTTCTGCTGTCTCTGCTGTCTGCCCCCTCTCAGCTGTCTGTCCCCCTCTGCTGTCTCTGCTGTCTGTCCCCCTCTGCTGTCTCTGATGTCTTTACTACTCTGCTGTCTATCCCCCCTCTGCTGTCTCTGTCTGTCCCCCTCTGCTGTCTGTCCCCTCCGTTGTCTT
>NW_024631399.1:0-1189 GCF_008729295.1 Plectropomus leopardus
GGTTTTGACAGTGTCTCCTCTGTCCCACAGGTGTCTGTAGTTCCCAGTCCAGGCCACACGGGACAAGACGTCAGCGTCAAGGTAACGGGAACCTCAGCAGGCACAGTGCTTGTTGCAGGGGACTTATTTGAGAGCTGCTCAAATTAGGACAGCTGGCGGGATCTGAGTATGAATACTGCAGTTCAGGAAGTCAACCGCCAGGAGGCGCTACGCACAGCTGATGTCATCATCCCAGGACACGGACTCCCATTTCGAGTCATTAGGAGCTGAGGAACCAGCCCTGGAGATCCTAAGAGCCTTTTTAACAGCAGACATTGTGCACAGGTGAAACTAAATTGGTTAAAAATGTTCTCATTTACAGCTGTTCTGTTCCTGCTGTGAAAAACCCAAACGCGCTGAAAAAGGTCTCCTCTGGGTTATGTAAGGATATGACTTGATTGACTGTAGGTGGAGTTTTACAACTTAACTGTACCTCATGTCATCATTCTGGGAGTCTGACAGTTGTTATTCCAGCCAACGTTTACACGAGGTCATCTTACTGATAAAGACTTTCTCACACAGGAGAGAAGCTCCTCTGCTCCCACACAGCCGGCCATACAGACAGAAACTACTGTAAACATTCAACTTATACATACACTCTCAGATATGAATGAAACAAATAAAATATATTCAATCAAAGCTAATCTATCAAACTACTGGACCCGTCAGCCTAATATTTTGTTTTCAATCTTACAACCGTTTGCTCAAGGACCTCTCACAAATGCAGCGATTCATAATTATTAAAAAACGTTTTATGTACTATACTGTCATTTACTGCTCACTCCTCCTTTTTAAACCTTTTAAAAAAGTAATTAACAAATCAAATATCAAATTTTGATCACACGTACGTAGAGTGTAATATAGTATTAATGTTAACTGCTGTCCATGTAGAGTGACCTAGATTAATTATTGAAATATAGAGAAAATAAAATAGATTAAAATATAAATAAACCGTAAACAGCTATCAACCTCTTGTTTAAAGGTTCCTAGCATGAAAATGCAACATCTTTGTAGCTTCATGCTTTCAAAGCACATAAACGCAATGAAGTTGGAGGAACAACCTCTCAATTTGGAAACTCCGACCCTCTGACATCACTTGTATACTGCATGAACCACAGACCTAATTTCAGCCATCTAACCAAAAACCCAT
>NW_024631400.1:0-4922 GCF_008729295.1 Plectropomus leopardus
TTTATCACAGCCAGAATCTGTAAAAACAGACATGATTGTCGGATTTTCACATTTACAACGGCCCTTGGACACATTGTGTGTTATTATACAGGTCTGTGAAACAGATTTCCATGACTTTTCCTAAACTTTCAGGGAATATTTAGTTTTCCAAAACTTTTCCAGGCTTGGAAATTGCTATTTGCAAATCCCATGACTTTTTCAGGTTTTTTATGACGAACCCTGTCTTTAATATTTCACCATAATGAAACATTAGACATCACTGAATCAGCCGTCTTAAGATGTCTCTTATCTTCTGACAGGAAAACCCGTACGTGATGCGTAGGGCCAACTACCAGGACTTCCAGGGTAATGAGCAGTACGAGGGTTTCTGTGTGGACATGCTGCGGGAGCTCTCCGACATCTTGAAGTTCTCCTTCAAAATCAAGCTGGTGGACGACGGGCTGTACGGAGCCCCGGAGCCCAACGGCAGCTGGACCGGCATGGTGGGAGAACTCATCAACCGGGTAAGTGGAGGCAACGAAGTTACCAGAATAAATTTTGGCTCAGTGAATGTCTGCAAACCATGGATACATTACATTTGTACATTGCTCTGTAGACAATACATTGGAACTTTATGATTGAAAAACACTGTGGTTAACACGTGGTTAGGTTTCGGCACGAAAAAATCACTTCGTTATGTTTAGGAAAAGATCATGTTTTCACTAAAAATCCCTTGTTTTGGTGGCTAAAACACAGCAATGTCTTTGTAAAAATTAAGCATTTTTCAGGCATGATTCCTGGTGGAAACACAGCGATGGGGCGGTAAAAAGATGACCTTGTTTAATGGTGAAAAAGCCACTGAAAACACTTAAAAACAACCAGTTTTGTTGTCTGTTGATTGCAAACAGCAGTCTGAAGCTTGGAGCCATCCTTTCTCTCCTGCAGCTGCAGACGACAGTCAGCTCATATACTACATAACCTTTAAAACCTTGATATGATATGAATGAAACACACAAATCTTACACATCTGTGGTTTGCAAAAACGTACAATGCCAACATTTTCTTCTGGCGACTGGCCTGGTTGCGAAGGAGGAGGGTAACAATAATTTTCCACTTTTTGTCTGAAAAGTCAGATGATCCGTCCATATTAAAAGTTTGGATTGTCCAGTTTTTATGTAGGCTCCTAAATCCCATTTATGTCACGTTGGTTGCCAAAAACGGTGTTATCAGAAAATGAAGCCGTAGTCTATTACAAACATGTGACACACATGCACCTGAAAGTAAAAGAATGATTGGAATTTGATGGAGTTTCCTTGAACCCACCGGCTAGGAAATGGGATTATTACAAGTTTCACAATTTATTGCAGTTAAATCAGCAGAACTGTAACCCTGACTGCTTCCTGGAAGAGAGGAAACCTAGAAACCTGATGAATAATTTGGGGAATGGTTAGGAGTAAATTTATTTCCTATGACTTTTTACTTTTTGGACAGAATAAACAAACAGTTCTTGGACTTAATTTTGGGTTTTGATTACTCTTCATGGATGGCGGCCATTACTTTTGATATTTTCAATAGATATAACAATTATTCAGATGCAGTGAATTTGAAAAATAACTAGTAAGCACTTTGAAAAGGGTCCTGCATTTCAGAAAATGTCTTTTACATACACATACACTCATACATATGTATACACCAATGGCCTTTATTTTCAGAACGTTTCGTCCCAAAAACATCCAAAAAAAATGTCTTCACTCTCCAAAACATTTTCTCACTTTCCTAAAATGTTGCTTTTTTTCAAAACTGTATTCAAATCTTTAAAACGCCCTCACATTTCACATTCTAAAACTCAAAACGCTCCAAAAGTACGACAGCGCAAAACACAACCCTGAAACACAAACACAACCTGAAGGAGTGAGGACCGGACGAAGTGTCCGTACTCTCAGGGTGTGAAACTCAAATTGGTCCTCGCAAGATAGACTGCAAGGGCTGTCTCACACACACACACACACACACGCGGTCGCCGACACTTCTCCTTATCGTCTTTACTTTCTCGCGCAGCTTCGTCGCAGGCAATTCTCAGCACAGCTTTAATTAGACTCAACTTGACTTAAAATGAGCCACTTTCCCTGAGAAAACAACTAACAGGGGAAATTGGGCTTCGGCTGAGCCACTTAATGCGTCCTCAGCATCTCTGTGTGTCTGCGCCGCTCAGGGCCGAGCAGCTCTCCAGCACTCCACCACCAGTATAATTGGCCGACTCTTGTGTTGCTGTTGAGGGTGCCATCACTGTCAGCTGCTCGGAGCCCACGTCAGGCACCCCTGGCGCCCGCCCACCGCCGCCTGTTGCCACAACAACTAACGCAGAACCGATGTTCGAGCGAGTGCAATCATCGGAGAGTGTTCACGAGTGTGTGTTCACTTGGCCACAGTCGATATGCTGCTTTAATGTGTGAAATATTCTCTGTGCGGTCACACTTGATCTGATTCTAACAACATAACCTCAGATATGGTGGGGCGGCTGTGGCGCTGAGCGTAAGGTCGGGAGTTCGATCCCCGGCGCCTCCAGTCAACACGTCAAAGTATCCTCGGGCAAGATACTGAATACCAAATTTCTCTGGATCCTGCGCCATCAGAGATTGAGTGCATATGAACGGTGACCGAGAGCACGCGGCACCATGTCCGGTAGCCTCGACACCGGTGTGTGAATGTCGGTGTGGATGGGTGAATGTGACATGTACTGTGAATGCGCGAGACAACTGCAGTTCATTTACCTCTTTACCATCTCTGCAGTTTACCTCTACATCTAATAATAAACTTGGAGGGAAGCCCCAAATGTTTCGGACCGAAGGAGAAAATGATCCCTCTGCTCCGGTGGAAGTTTGCTCTGACTTTTAACAAATGAAGAGGAGGTGCAAATGAGAAAGCAGCGCTGTTCCTTTATTATTATTATTACTTGGGGCTGGTTTTAATTGGACTTAATAAACTGCTAATGTGCACAGAGAAACCGTCAGACCAAAGAACACTTAATGCAAAGTCGACTTAATAATACTCAAGGCTCTTATGGTGCCTTTGGGGTGTTTCTTTTTACCGTTTTTGCAAAACGGGTCCAATTGAAGTCCAGAACTGTAACTCAAGTAGTTAAACTTTTAAAACCTGGATGAACATCATTGTTTTTGAGCTGCATCCAAAGACTTCACTGGTGTTTGAGCCTTTGAACCCTGAGGAAACGGATTTCCTTTGTTTTAAAAACATTGTCGGTAAAATGAGCAACTTGACAAGAATTGTTTTGCAAACTGCAGGAAACAAGTTTGGCAAATTATTTATTTAAATTTTTTTTATGAAGGAAATATCTCCAAAAATGATATTTTAAAATGATCATCTATCATCATATACCTTGAATTATGTAATTATTTATTGATTTTTCACTTTTTTTCTTTGATTTTTTCCCCTCTGATTTTTAGGTGATTTCCATGCACTTTGTTGCTTTTATTTATTATTCATTTATTTGTTTATTTTTGCTACTTTTGGGTCATTTCTTTCACCTTCCCATGTTTTTTTTTTTTTTTAAGAAATCAGGACATTTTGCTCAGGTTTCAAAGGGTGAATGAATTTATGTCATTAGGCATTATATTCAGTAATTTTTGTTTTTGTATGTGTTCACCTAGCAAAAATCTTGTCACAATTTAAACCAAACAAACTATCCACCATGATGGAGTGGTTGGGGCTGTTTTACAGTCGAGTCCCTGGAAAAAAAAGACAATGGCATTGTGCATTTTTGCAAAAATACATTACATTTGTGTGTTTTTAGTGGTGTAGTCATCTGCAGACCACTGTTCAAGACTAAAAACAGAATCAGTTGTGATTTGACGACTCATTTCTGTTTTTTTTGCCACTCTTGAGGTGCCAAAGGGGTGTTTTGACCTGCTGCTCTATTTCTCATTGGGATTATACCCCCCAAAATCAGTATTTTAAACCAAAACATAATCATTGCCTTGCTTCCTGTCAGACAGAATTGTCGGCATGTAACACTAAATGGAGTCCATTTCCATCTGCAGCCTGACATCGCATCCAGTCTAACTGATATCCATGTGCGAGCGGGATTCGGTTTTCCTTAATCGATCACTAATCTAATATAATGTTAAGTACAAAGTGATGGATAGTCTGACATACCTCCATTGCCGGGATTTTAGGAGAGAAGTGGAACAAATGAAAATAAACTGCAGTGTTCGGGCGATATCGAGAAGACGTGGATTTAGGACAGCTTCCATAGTTGTGCCGATGATGTCCATAGCACTTGCCATTGTTGTTACGCCTCATTAGTTCTGGCGTACCATTGGACAGTGCGTCAGAACAACATGACAGTGCCGTTGGCCCTGCCTGTAGCACTGGTTGGCTGGTTGGAGTCCCCCTGCAGCGCTCTTTCATTTCACGATGAAAATCACCAGAATCAGTAAACTCAGACTCAATGGAGTGGGGAAATTCAAATGTCTGCACCCAGGCAAAATGTTTTCCCAGCTGTGCCTAAACCTAACCACACGTTAACCGCATGTTAACCACACGTTTACCACAGCGTGATGCAGCTATGATAATGTGCAAAAAGTAATGTATCCATGATCTGCAAAAAACGTACAATGGTAATGATTATTCTGGCAATTAGGTTGAGTTTGAAGGGTCAGAGAAGAACTTGGATCTTGTCAGTGCAGCTTCTCACAAGTACTGTGGTACAAATGTGTGTTTGTGGTGTAAAAGCTGCTCCACAATACTGCAAAAAACAACAACCAACAAATACACTGCTGTTTGTCACGTCGGTGGCTCCTGTCTAATACCGCTAATAACACACACATTATGCATTAGCTACACATAATGCTGATGATAATGGTGATGGTGGCTGATGATTGTGTGTGTGTGTGTGTGTGTGTGTGTGTGTGTGTGTGTGTGTGTGT
>NW_024631401.1:0-6110 GCF_008729295.1 Plectropomus leopardus
AATGACACATTTAATTAATTAATGACACATTTAATTAATTAATGGCACATTTAATTAATTGATGACACATTTAATTAATTATTTAATGATGTATTTATTTATTGAATTTTGGCACTTTTAGTCCTCCATAACGTCCCCTTTGTCAGTGCTTTTGGCATATGAGCATCCACCTGGAACATGGCAGGATGATGTCAGATGACAACACAGCCGGACAGAGCCGGTGGCATTGTCATTATACGCTGGCAGACAGCCACATGGCACCAGGCCCGTCCACACGCACTGTGTACGGCCAGCATCACTTGAGAAAGTGATCGGACAGACTCCAACATTTAACAGTTTTTACAAGCAGAAAATTGCCATGCAAGTTTCAGGGGTTTCAGTTTTTATATCATGATAAGAATATTAAAACAAAGAATTCAATTTTATAGGATGCTCATCATTGTATGATGCATTTTTAGAGCCAATAATAGCATAAAATGAAGCAAATAATTCAAAAAAATCTTTGCTGTTTTCTTTGTAAAACAGCAGAGCCAGTAAGAAAAATTTAGAGAGCAACAGTGAAGTCCACAAGCATAAACAGACCCAGTGTAAAGACAATGGGCATCAAGAAGAATATGCTACACCACAAGTCAAGTCAAGTCAAGTCAGTTTTATTTATATAGCCCATTATCACAAAACAAGGTTTGCCTCAGAGGGCTTTACAGTGTACGACATCCCTCTGCCCTTAGACCCTCAAACAACACAAACACCACAGTGATGTAAGCATCAGATTAGAGAAAGAAACACCTGTGCTCCTCAACAGCTGCAGTGTCAGGTGAGGGAGAGCCCGGTGTCCCATAGACAACTTGTGACACTTTTTTTCAAGGTGACACTTTGTAGAGTTAAGAGCCTCAACAATTTCTCCAAACAATATTCTGTGTCTGATGTTCTAAAGTGGATTGTTAAATTTCAATCTGCTTTTGAAATGATGAGTGTCCCAAGCTATATGATGCCAACAGTTCTCCCTGTCACTGTATATCTTTGTCACTGTCGCAGGCACAGCAGCAGCCTCATAATAAGCAGAAGGAGAGAGGAACTGAATGGATTAGCTGCGGGCAGATGTACAATGAAAATCAGATTTTACCTGGTTTAAATAATCAAGCATTCTGTAAAGTTGTGGTAATTGGACAAATGTGCAAGGTCTCCCAGAATTCAACAGGATTGGCTGAATTTGTCTTAATTGTTATGATCTCAATATTATTCAGTGCATGTGTATCCTCCATCTATATTCATAGGAATCCATTTTATTTGTTGCTCCACATTACAGAAAAGAAGTCCACACTTGAATAGTATAAAGTGACATGAGTCCACTGTTTTCTGGTATATAATGACACAGGTTTCCTCTTAGATAGAATAGAGCAACATTAACACTCCAAAGAAATATGAAAAAGAAAAAGTAAGTAAGTAAGTGCATTATTTTTAAAAGAAAATAATCTAATATAAATTTAATTTGTTCTGTTATGATGTTATTTTTTTTTAGGAAATTGGCATTAGAAATGGTATTTATAATATAGGAGGTTTTGGGAGTCATCAGTTTGTCTTTGATACAGGGATAAGTCTGTTAGAGGATGGATTAACCTCCAAAACCCTCTGATCAACTGCTGCAGCAAACTTTTTCAGGTCATAGGTTTTTGGCTATATTGGATTTTTTCCCCTGATTGCCTGCATTAATGTCATTGGAAAGCATATTTGAACTAAAGTGTCTCTTATCTTTTCTGATGACTACAGTCTGAGTCACATGAAGTTATACATGAATTGGCAATAAAAAAGACAAATTTTAAGGACTCACAAATGATGTAGCATCATCCCAATGGCACAGAGAGTTTGCAAAAAGTGAAAGGCACACAAGAAAAGCTACATTAAGTTCACACTGATACTCAGCTCAGTATCTATTTATTTCATTTTTTTCAGTGTTCCCATGTATTTTGATCTATATAAAAATATATATATATATAGTTTTGAAATGTGGTGATAACAGAAAAAGTGCAGGAAAGTGCACATACATATAAACAAAAGAGATTATCTAAAGTGACACAAAGACATACAATAAAAGTGAGGATGTAATAAAACATTGAGAAAACACAAACAGAAATAAAACAAAACAAATTAACAGGAGACGGATTCAAAAGACAAAGATGGATTCAATCTGATGAGTATGCAGGATAGGAGGTGAAAAGACCTGTATGTGTGTGTTTGTGTGTGTGTCATCTTTTGCCCTCTGCTTATAAATAGCATTCAGTCTAAGGCTGCTTGTCTATTCAAAACAAATTAAATCAGCAGTGTCCTTACCTGCTGTCATTGCTTCCTTGGCCTGATTCTCTCTTTCTTTGTCTCTCTATCCCTTTGTTTTGCAGACACAGCAGGGACGCCGCTCGTCTCATAATGAAGTGCTCCCTCCCCTCTCATGCAAAAATCGGAAGTGTGAGTCCCTCGTCCTTCCACTGTTAGCCCATGTTGTTTTGCACTGTTTGTTTGGCTTACAGTAAAATTAGCTCCAGCATAATTCCCCTTCCTCCCTGTGTGTGTGTGTGTGTGTGTGTGTGTGTGTGTGTGTGTGTGTGTCATGGGTGGTATTTAATCATAGAACAACAAGATGTTTCAAAGAGGCACCATGATAATTAGGCTTTAAGTGCTAAGTGGTTTTTCCGTGGGGGGTTTCAGCTTGGCCGAACATGACTGTGCTTCCCTCCAACAGGATGAAACAACTTTCCTCGAAATGACAATGACAAAGTGTGTTCAACTGAACGATTCACCCATGGTACTGAAAGGTTTCAGAGTCCAGAAAGATTTATTAAATGTCAGTAGGTTTTACTGTGACTTTGACAAAGTTTGAAGAACACATTTTTTGTGCCATAATCAGATTTTTTAAAAAAAAAAATAGTTTTATTGGCACACAAGGAAAAGTCTAGAGACTTAATATAAAACTAGAAATACCGCCACATGGTCGTATGCCTCTGCACACCAGTCAAGCTGCAATCCATGTTTGTGAAAACACCAATACTTTATACATACATCTTCCCCCCGGCAGCACAGAAGATCTCCACAATCACAGCAGTTTACAGATTAGGGTCACCAATTAAGTATCTGGATAAATGTCTCCTCTTCTGTTCCTGAGATAATGTCGATTAATAGCTAGGCAAGTGTTTGCAGAATATTATGTGTCACAGTTGACCTTTGAGTTCTTGGATATTGAATTCCAGAATTCCATTATGTCATATTTGGCATTTGTGTGACATTTGGGAGTATGAATTCAAAAACAGGTTTATGAGGTCTACATAACCTTGAACCTTTACCTTCAAACACAAGATTGTAAATACTTTATTTTTCAGTCCAAGTGAATGTTTGTGTTAAATTTAAAGTAATTCCCTAAACATGTTCTTGAGACATTGCTTTCACCAAAATGAGATGAATGCAATGTCAGTGTGATTTTGACCATTGACCACCAAAATCGTATCAGTCCATTCTTGTGTCTAAGTAAATATTTGTTCCAATTTTGAAAAGAAAAATCACTCAAGGTTTCCTTTAGATATTGTGTTTACATTAATGAGGTAGACCAGGTCAAAGTGACCTTGACATTTGACCTACAGCCACCAAAATCTAACCAGCTCATCCTTGAATCCAAGTGGATGCTTGTACTAAATATAAAGAAACTATCTTATGGTGTTCTGTAGATATTGCATTCAGAAGAATGGGCAACACACTCAGACGGACAACACACAGACATAATGCCTCCCTTGGCTTGCTTATCTCCTAAGCAGAGGTAATAAAAGAGAGGAAATGTAATATTACAAATTTGAACAAACATATGAAATATGTTAAATAGATCTGTTTTTAAAGTGAAAGAGCTGAATCGATTTGTGCAGGAGTGTGCAAAATATAGGGAAGGCAAACATTTATTTTTCTAAATTTTGTTGACTAAAATGTGTATCATACTTCCACAACAGCATAGCAAATCACAGTAGACCCGGGGCAGACATATTTCAAAAATATCATAGATTTATTCTGCAAGAATACTTTTTTTTTTTTTTTTTTTTTAATCGGCTGTCCCTTAGTTGGCTGTTAGAAGCAGAAAGGCAACTGAGGGACAGCTGATAATTCTATTTATATAAGCTGACTTGAAGGGGAGCTTGTGCCTTTCTCACTAAAAACAGAAATTATTTAAATTGATTGTTTAAATTGATCTTAACATTTAAAATATAAACACATTTATAAAAGTACATAAAATCAAGTGTGTAAAAAGAGAATAAATATCCTGTGTGCCACACATGGACAGATTTGTTGGCATTTACCACCAGTACTGCAAGGTTAGAGTGCCAAGTGATCATAAATAGCTCCATGCAGAATAGCAGCCTTGCGCTAAAACATAATAATGAATGCTCATTTAGACCTTTTAGTAATGTTGGCTAATTTAGACTCAATAGGTTGCTATCTTTATATAGGCTGTGTTACCTTCAGTATAAGCCTCATATATGTTTTGCGGCTCAAGACAATTTTTTAAATGTAATTTTGTCCAAAAATGGCTCTTTTTATAGTAAAAGTTGCTGACACCTGGTCTAGGGGTATGATTCTTATTTTGGGTGTGTTTTGATGTTATGCGTCAGGTTTTTTCTGGTGCTCACATTACCAAGTTAGAGCAGCCACACTGCCTGTGTAAGCAGCACTGGCTGGCTGGGTAGCTACCTCTCATCTGCGGCACATCTAGAGAAACGGAGGCTCGCCAGTTTTTTACAGCTTCATAAATAAGTGGAAGATTTTGCTGCAGAGTGAGTGCTTTTGACTTTCATGCTACTCTTTGGTACAAGCAGCTGCAGATGTGCAGGCAGCATCACAGAAGGAGTGAGGATAGACCTTCCGCTTAGAAGTAGTGCATTTATAGCTCACGGCAACTTAATACAGTACAGTCTCTGGCTTTTGTTTGATATGTAGTGTTGATAAAAAATGTGTTGTTGCACATTTATGACCTGTCGCTAGTGCTGTTAGCTTGTTTACTATCTGACGCAAATGTCACTGTCACACTGGACATCCCAAAAGGCCAAACTTTAAAACTTTGTGTGAAAGATTTGTAACATTCACACATTTAGCTTCACACTAACCCTTAAACCCCGAACTTGTCTTTGCAGGTATCAGTCACTTGCAATATAAATGTCAGTTAGTTTTGAGTTTCTTGTATTCATTTGTTTTAATGAGGTTGTATTTTTGCTATCATTTATAATAAATCAGTATCAGTGGTTGCTTGGATTGTGAACCTGTCTGTACCAGACAACACTTACAAGCTTAAGTTAAGCCTGTAAGGCTCTCAGATGAAGGTAATTTATTTTCTAACTATATCTGCAAGTTGTAAAAAAATTACGTGTTTTTCTAGAGGTTTTTTTTTTTCAAGGCATGGGGTCGCACCTCCGGTCAATGTCACTTTTGGCCATGCGTAGTATGTGCATGCAGCCCTGCTCTCAATTGTTTTTTCAGATGTGCTTCCGAGGCGTTTTGTGGTTGCAGCGTGGCGTGATTGGCCCCTAAGCCTACATCATTTTACCACCACCTCATTTTAAACAGATCTGAAATGATCTTGCCCGCTGGTAATACAGCCACAGTCTGACTGTAGCCTCTCTGACGTTGAAATACTAGTTAAAAATGGAGTAAGCTTGTATAACGTATGCATTTATTCTCTAAGCATTTTCCCAGACCATCTCTCTCACCCTGTTAAGTATAAGCCGCTTTATATTCTGCATAGAGCTCCATCAGCGGGTTGCTCTTGTTTTCCTTTTGACATAATATCCTCTTTTTGACAATCGACTGTTCAGGGCTGTTTATGTTCTAAGTTGAAGTTGAAGCTTTTTCTATCCTGGCTTAAGTTTCCGCAAATATTACTAACAGATTTTACCCTTGGGGTCAATTTGACCCCAGGGATATTTGCCTCCAGAAAATGATTTACAGAAAATTGTTGACCAAGTTTTTGTGTCAGGCACTGTTTATTTGTTGAATACATAAATAACCCCTTGATAATGAAACATTGACCTGTCCTCTAGCGCCACCATCAGGCCAAACTTTTCAATTAGAAATAATTTATCTTGAAA
>NW_024631402.1:0-6203 GCF_008729295.1 Plectropomus leopardus
TCTAAATACAAAGTAGTTAATTTGATTTTTTTTTTTAAATAAATGTTTAAGATAAAATGTATTCAATTCAAATGTGGCAGCAGGTCACATGACTCACCTTTAGCAGGCTTCTCTGTTGACTCCTCCTCCTCCTCGCTGCTCCTCTCACACTGAGAGAGAGAGCCTTCATCATTACATCATCATCACCACATCATCAACACCTCCTCTTTCTCTTACTCCCCCTCCTCCTCCTTACCTGGTGAGTGTTGCAGGTGAGTCTGCGGAGGCGTGTCCTCAGCTGTAGCTCCTCCCCCTGTGACCTCAGCAGGAGCAGCTCCAGCCTATCCGATTGCTCAGTGATTTGTCTGACCTGCTCCCTGTACTGGTCCTTCTCCTGCAGGAGCAGCCGCACCTCCTCCTGATGTTCCGCCCGAGATGCCAGAGCCTGAAGCACCGTGACAAACTCATGACATCATCATCATCATCATCATCATCATCATCATCATCATCATCATCAACAGCATTATATAATCCTTTTTCTTCATCCTTCACCTCACCTTGTCTCGCTCCCTGATCACCTCCTCCAGCTGTCGGAGGGTTTGTTTGTTTCGTTGGCGGTACATCTTGGCGTCTCCCTTCAGCTGAGCAGACAGCAGCTCCAACTCCTCTCTCTCCTCAACACTCTAAAAACAAACACACCCAGTCTCACCAATCAACCCAGTACAAACTCTGATCAATATTTACTCCTCCTTCTCCTCCTCCTCACCCTGGCTCTTTGCTCCTCCGCTCTATGGAGCTCCTTCCTCAGTCTCAACATTGAGGCAAGGAGGTTCATTGGAGGAGGAGCTGGACTTTCCTTCTGCTTCTCCTTCTTTTTCTCCTCCTGCTTCTCCTCTTTTTTCTCCTCTTGTTTCTCCTCCTGTTTGTCCTCCTTCAGCTCCTCCAGTTTGTTGGGGTGGAAGAAGGTCTCAGAGGGCAGAGCCAAACTCCTGCTCTGAAACACAAAGATTGACATCAGTGCTGGACATCAATAGGACACATGAATGCAAAATGATAAGTCGAGCTGCACTGGTAAGTCACACTCATTCTTTCTAGTCATCAGGCATAAAAACTGTTTTGGAGCTCAGCTAAAACTCAGACTCTCTGTTTCCTCCATTAGTGCTGTCAGTCAAACTCAGTGGATCTGAGTTGTAATATTGTGATAATAAATACAAACAGGTGAAACACTGTGTGGGGCGTATCTACCTCCTGCAGCGGCCTCAGTGTTCGCCGTCTCAGCAGTCGAGTCTGACTCTCAGCTCGTAGCACGGTGTGTTTCAGACGCTCCACCTAGACACACACACAGAGGTCAGGTGTCAGGGGTCAACCGGAGGTCAGAAGTCAGTTTTAGGGGTCATCAGGGAGTCAGCTTACCTCAATCTGCATGTCTCTGTTGGCCAGCAGCGCGGCACTTTTCTCCTGGTTCAGACTGTTGATGTCCGCCATCAGACTGTAGTTGTGATCTCGGAGCTGTTTCACCTCCTCGCTCAGCCGCTCACGCTCCTCCCGGACCTTCTGCACGCGCTCAGTCAGCTTTCTCAACTCGCGGTCCCTCAGCTGCTGCTGCCGAGACCACACCTCCTGAAATACAGCGATTAAACCAGGACAGGGTCAGTCCCTGACACCTGACAACATCTGCATCTCCAACTCTGCCTTCGTAACCACCCACCTGTTCCTTAGCAACGGAGCAGGCCTGCTGGCGCCGCCTCCTCTCGTCCTGCAACGCTCTCTGCAGGCGGCTCAGCTCTGACATCAAGAACTGGGTCAGACCAGATTCACCTGCTGTGTCTGAACAGGGACACAGAAACACAGAGACAGGATCAATAATTCATGAGAAATGTGAAGACAGATAAACATGTGAACTGGTGTACAGACCGAGGAGGATGCTAAAGGTCTTGTTAGGCTCCTTCCCGGTAATGCGGCTGTATAGTTGAGGATAATCCAGCTCCAGACTCTCCAGAAAGGCCGTGTGACCTTTCACCCCTGTCCTCTGCAGGATGTCCAGCAGAGCTCCTGAAAAGGTCAAAGGTCAGCTGTGTCAGTCAGTTCAGACGGCTGTCAAACACACACGTTGGTTGTCTCACTCTGTTACAACCCGTGTGATTGGCTGTCTTTTTCTCTTACGACCCGTGTGATTGGCTGTCTTTTTCTCTTACGACCCGTGTGATTGGCTGTCTCACTCTGATAAGACCTATGTAATTGGCTGTCACGCTCTGATATGACCTGTGTGATTTGATTTGTGTGATTGGCTGCCACAGTGATTCAGTTCAAAATCTATTTCTACGCTAATGACGTGTTTCTTACCGACTTTTCTTCTCCTGACGACAAGGGCGGGGTCATTGAAGAGCTGCTCCTCATCCTCTGCACTGAGCACCTGACACCACATGACAACCAATCAACAACAGGAGCATAAGGAGAAAAAAGCAGAACTAGTGAAATGAAGCAGTGCTATACGGAAGAGGAGGAGCAGGAGGCTCAAGATTAGGAGCAGCAGGAGCACCTGACACTGTCGGAGGTAGGGAGTGATTCGTGAGGGGTCGATGGTTTTGATGAGCAACATCCGGAAATCATCCAGCTGCAGCCAGCAGAGGTCGTCCTCACACACCGTCTCCATCTGAGGACACACCAAGTAATACTACACACTGTCATCATCTGAGGACACACTGAGTATTAATACACACAGTAATACTACACACTATCTCCATCTGAGGACACACTGAGTATTAATACACACAGTAATACTACACACTCTCTCCATCTGAGGACACACTGAGTATTAATACACACAGTAATACTAAACATCTCCATCTGAGGACACACCGAGTATTAATACACACTTTCTCCATCATACTGCGTACACACCGTAAGTATTAATACACACAGTAATACCACACACTGTCTCCATCACACTCTGAGTACACACCTTAAGTATTACTACATACAGTAATACTACATACTACACACTATTAATATACAAAGTAAAACTACACACTGAATATATAGTTTGTACAAACCTTAACCGTGCTGCTGTCCCTCTGTGTCCCTCTGTCCCCTCTGTCTGTCCCTCTATCTGTCAGTCTGTCTCTATGTTGTTTTCTCTTTTGTGATTTCTGAGGAGGAAACTGTTTCTGTTACTTCCTGTTTTTGGTCCCACCCTCACTGATCTGAATCAGCCAGTCACATTACAGCTCCACCTCATTAACATATTCAGACAGGTGTGATCGTTTACCTGCCGTCAGTCAGACGTTAGTGCGGCTGATCCCCAATAAGAACTTCTGGAAGCTTCTTCATCTGCAGAATCTTAACAGAGAACTGCCACAAATATCAGAAAAACCTAAATATTCATTCATAATCAACAAAATATTTACTAATCAACAATATTCATTCATCAACAAATATTTCCTAATCAACAACAAATATTCATTCATCAACAACAAATATTTACTTACCAATTATAATATTCACTCATTAACAGTAAATATTTACTCATCAACAATAAATATGTATTAATCTGCAATTAATATTAATGTATAAATACTAAATATTTACTGATCAATGTGTAGTATTTTTTCAACACTAATAACTTTTTATTCATCAACAATAAACATTTATTCATCAACAGTAAACATTTACTCAACCAAAATGAACAAATATTTATCAGTATTAAGAATTTTCTAATCAATAATAAAATTGATTGAGTTAAAATGTACTTTTGATTAAAAATAAACATTTATATAACTACTGAGACTTTCAGTCAGAGAGACCGGTCAGCTGATCATCCAAAATACAAACAATACTAACCTCTAAACTCTAACCTTGAAATAGCAGATATCAAGGTTAGAGTTTATGATAAGAAATAAAAAATGAATAAATATTTAAATCATCCTGAATTCAATAATATTAAATATTAAAATAATATATTCTATTCTGTATGTTTAATATGCTGCTGGTTACTTAAATTTCCCTCGGGATCAATAAAGTACCTATCTATCTATCTATCTAATAAACTGAGCCCCAAACTAAATGCAGGAAATTTACAAGAAATTATTTACAGAGCTGTAAAATATTTTTACCACGTGCTAATGAGTCCAATATTTCATTTATGTAATATCACTCATTTACTTTCATGTTCGACAGTAAAAATACTTCATGTTTTAATATCTGATGTTTAAAAGTAAAAATACTTTCTGTTTTATCTGAGAAACTGAAAACTTGTGTTTTCTGGTTTTAGACACAAAGTAACAGAAAGAGGAAGAAGAGAAAAATTAGAGAAGTGACAGGAATGAACAGGAAACACCAGCTGATCGAAACAGGAAGTGATGTCACACCTAATTTGTATTCATGGATATTCCTGGAAGTCTCTCAGAGCTTAAGTGAAACCAACAAAGAAGAAAAGAAAGTCATTAGTTAAACAACTGAGAGCCAAATTCATAGAAACAAACAGGAAGTGGTGAATTTTATCAAAACATGTCCCCAATATCCACAACATCCCCACAATGTCCTTGCACTGTCCTTACACTGTCGTTACAAGGTCCCCACAATGTCTACACTGTCCTGTCAAAGCTGGCCTGGTCCCCACAAACACACATTGGCGTGCACACAGCTTCATTTCACATTAATTTTCTCTTTATTACAAAATAATCGGCTCATACTTACGGAACTTTTCTTTACAAAGATAAATAAAAAACAAAAATTACAAACATATATTAGTGCAATAACATCTGTGGCTCCTGAACGCACCACAGAGCTCCCTCCTCCTTCACCTCCCTGCTGATGTCTCTTAACTAATGCCTCTTAATTTTTTTTTTCATTTAATTTTGATGAAAGTCAGCCTGCAGACTCAAACTTCTGTCAAACAACTTCATCTGTGAACTGAGGACAGTTTTTATTAAGTCTCTGTTGAATCATTTTAGGACCTTCAAACATTTTAGAAACTTAAGTGTCAGATTTCCGCTGGTCTTTGAATGCACGAGCTGAGCTCTCTAGAGTTTTAACTTCAGAAAAAAGTGAACTGACCTGGACTTTCAGAACAAAAACATCACGTTTGGGTCCAAAAAAACCCCAAAATTAATTTAAAACTCTTATCAGCTTTTCAAAACCCAAACTGAATTTTTGAAACCCGAGCAAACTTACATAATTTCTTTAAAAAACATGGAGATATCAGGCAACTTGACAAGAAATTACACAAAAAAATAGAAAAAAACAATACAAGAAAATCTGAAAATTAGCACAAAGGGGAAATTCTGTTACATAATTTTAAACACATAATTATGAAAATAACTGATATAGTCGAATGGACATTTTCCCCTAGCTTAAAAAAAATCAAAATCTACTGATTTCTTGAAATTTGAGGGACTTTTCCTGTCAGACTGCTCGTTGCTTATGTCCCATGTTTTCAAAGGAAGTCAAACTGCTCGGGCTTCGAAGGGTTAAAGACCTGCATCTGAATCCAGCGCAAGAAAACAGATGTTGATCCAGGTTTCAAAGGCTTAAACACATTTCTTTTTTTTAATGGACATGTGAACAGATACAGATGTGTGTCTCACTGGACTGGGACAGTCTGGTTTGGACTGGTCGGGTCTCACTGGACCGGGACAGCCTGGTTTGGACTAGTCCAGTCTCATTGGATTGGGACAATCTGGTCTGGACTGGTCTTGTCTCACTGGACTAGGACAGTCTGGTCTAGACTGGTCCGGTCCGGTTCAGGCGTGCTGGTGATGATTCCTGAGAAGTGATTGGCTGGAGCTCCCGCCCCATCACACAGCAGCAGAGATCTCTGCAGATTCATCAATAAATTAATCAATAAGCCGATCAGATGTCAAACTATTTCAGAAATAACAAAAACTCGACTCAGAACAGTGAAAAGTTCTTCTATCACTTTTGTTTTTCTGACGTCACTTTGATTTGCTTGGATGTCGTGACATCACTGACTTCCTCTAATGTTGCGTCAGAGCGTCGTCACAGAAACCACGATGGATTGTTAAAAATGAAAAGCTCCATCTTCAACAAACTTCAGGTAAATTGAAGCACATTGTGCTGATAATAGGCCAACCTCTCCTGACTGCAGGACTCTGACTTCAGCTTCTGTCAAACTTCTGCTATTGATCATTTTACTCAGGAATTAAAAACTTTTGAGTCGGCCTACTTCTCCTATAGCTGCCGACAGCCTGCCGACATTCACAGTT
>NW_024631403.1:0-1496 GCF_008729295.1 Plectropomus leopardus
AAGCTTTATCACAATACACAATTTTTATCGCAATATTTTAACTAATGTTAATTACTAATACAAAAAAATTAACGAACTGCAGTTACAAAATGTTTTAAATAAAGTGTAATAAAGTTAAAGTAGGTACTGTCAAATAATAAAGTTGAATACACTGCTGTTATAATAACATTTAATAAATAAGGATATAGAAAAGTTAAATGCTTAATACTAAAATGTATTGTTATAATTAAAACAAACAAGGACCTGTGTTGCTTTTATTTTCAAGGACCTGGCTCGTCTCAGCTCGGAAGTGTCAATGTTTTTCCTGCAGTGTTGCCAACTTGGCAACTTTGTCGCTATATCTAGCGACTTTCCAAACCCCCTTGGCAACTTAATTTGTCAACAGTGACCAGCGGCAAATCTAGCGACTTTTTTCTGGTCATTTGGGGAATGATTGTGTTGACAAAGCAAATCTAGCGGCTTGGATTGACAAATAAACGCTTTAAGTTTTATAATTTTTGCTCTGCATTCATTAGGTCACTTAAAAAAAAATGTGGCGATACTTGTTTTCTATGTTTTGTAGTTAATATTAATTAAGCATGTCTTTTAGACTCTCTCTGCAGCTCCAGCCACCACCTGTACATCTACCACCTGATGGAACAGTCGTCTCTGCCGCTTTAGGCTTCTTCTGGCGTTGTGGGCCACTTCAGGTCCCGGAGGGGATATCACCACATGGGGAAGTTCCCACAAAAAAACACTTGTCTCACCAAAACAGCTACATTGAATGCGAGTGCACGGATTTGCTGTCACTGCTGCAAATCATGGCGGAAAAATCCACCTTTTGTTGAATTTAATAACTTATTAAAACCAAATTTATCATAAAAACAAACACTTGAACAAACATCAATTTTCTTTGAGTTTTAGTTTGGCCTGTGTCCCATTCACTAACATGGAGGGACGGGCTTGATAACCTATCCTGCAGTCAGACACCAGGTGTGTTCAAAACCGCTCCCTATCATAAAAATTTCATCCACTATATAGTGCACTATAAAATAAGCACATTGCACAGCAAATTTGAGTGTACATACGATGTACTCACATTTTACTCCTGTATACCACAATGCAACGCGGTTTCACATTTCTTGAGTGAAAAATTTCCAGGTTAGTGTACAAAATCTCATTCAGTTATTCCCTACATAGTTCACTAAGTAATACACACTACATAGAGAACAGTGAGTGAGTAAATGATTTTGAACACAGCTATTGTCAAACTCCATTGACTGCATGCTATTTCTTGCCTACATTTCCCATAATGCACCTCAGTTAATTGTTGCTTAGGTAACACCTGCCTATTGTTTACCTACACTACAGCAGCTTTGTTGAGCAATTCTGTTCTAGAAGTGATGTCACTAATGTGACTGATGTCACCATGTGATGTCACCATGTGATGTCACCCATGTGATGTCACCATGTGATGGAACCATGTGATGTCACCGTGTGATGTCACCGTGTGATGT
>NW_024631404.1:0-3712 GCF_008729295.1 Plectropomus leopardus
ACACACACACACTCTCTCTCTCTCTCTCTCTGTCCCCACAGGAGGACATTTACACCAGTTTCTTGGCCTCGAAGAAGCTCTTGAGGTGTCTCATCTGCCAGATGCCGATGGCGACCAGGATGAGCGTCTGGACGATGGACCACCAGAGGACGCGCTGGTTAGTGCTCTCGCTGGTCTGACGGAAACGCTCCTCGCGGTACTGAGAGAGGACACACAGACGGACACGTCAACAACACGTCCCACAGCTGGCAGTCAAGACGAGAACACGACAGAATGGAAACAACTTCCTTCATCTCCAAAAAAAAGGAAAAAAGAAAATGGTGAAAACATTTTTGTGCATCTTCTGAAGATAAATTTGTAAAAAAAAATATTTGGATACATGTCCCTTTAACTTTTGGTAATTTTTTGGGAAAAGTGCAGTTTTAGTATCTGACACTGCACAAAAAATGTATATAATGTCTAAAAATGAATGCCGCTGCTGATCACTGACATCTCCCACTTTGTATGCAATATATTGAACATAATTCATTTTTGTGCCTTTTCACCTTAAAACATAACGGCAAAATGACAAAAGTCTGGCATTTAAAGGGTTAAAATTAGGAAAATTAATGAATATTTCATATTTATGATTAGGACTGATGTCGCTTAAAAATTAACTTAATGAAAGTTGAAAAATCAAGAAAACAAGAAAATATCTTTTTATAGCCTGATTTTGAAAAGTGTGTGTAAAATGAACTGTCACACACACACACACACACACACACACACTGACCCTCTGGTAGTTCTGCTCCTTCTGGATCTGGTCCACCTGCTCCACCAGCTGTCGGACTCTCAGCTGCAGCTCCGTCAGTTTGTCTTTGGCGGCGATCTCGGCGTAGTTGTTGGCGTGTTCTCCGACCTGAATGTCCAGGTGAACCCTCTGAAACCCAACGGGGAACGAGCTCAACGCTGAGTCACTTAACGACACACACTGACAGACGCTGCTGTCACACACCTCAAACACTCAACATTAATACGATCGCAGTAAAGAAAATGTAAATCCAGTCAAACAGAAGAATATTAGCTTTGAGCAAACGGAGTTCCTGCTGGGAGCGTTTCGATGTGAGCAAATATTCGTGGTTATAATCTGAAGCTTGTACAGAACGTTCAGCAGAGAAACTGGAGGAAACATCAAACGATAAAGGACAGAAACGTTCGTGTCGTCGGTGGAGGAACTTTGCAAAAACAGAAACGCGCACGAGCGCCTCCTCACCAGCATGCCGCCGGCGAACAGGGAGAACTTGGAGGAGTTGGAGTGCAGACAGATCTGATGCTCTCCAGGTGTGTGTGAGGTGAAGGTGAACCTCCCCTCAGAGCCGTACTGTCGGGACAGGATCACCTGCAGGAGACACACACACACACACACACACACACAGTTACACACTGATGATGATGATGATGGTGATGGTGATGATGGTGGTGGTGATGGTGATGATGGTGGTGGTGGTGGTGATGATGATGATGATGATGATGATGATGATGATGGTGGTGGTGGTGATGATGATGGTGATGGTGATGGTGATGATGGTGATGGTGATGATGGTAATGGTGATGATGATGGTGATGGTGATGATGGTAATGGTGATGATGGTGGTGGTGATGATGGTAATGGTGATGATGGTGGTGGTGGTGATGATGGTAATGGTGATGATGGTAATGGTGATGATGGTAATGGTGATGATGGTGGTGGTGGTGATGATGGTAATGGTGATGATGGTAATGGTGATGATGGTGGTGGTGATGATGGTAATGGTGATGATGGTAATGGTGATGATGGTGGTGGTGGTGATGATGGTAATGGTGATGATGGTAATGGTGATGATGGTGGTGGTGGTGATGGTGGTATTTTAGGTTTCTGCTCACCTTGTCATCAGGATCTTTGACCTCCACGAACATCCCCAGACCCTGAGTGGCCGGCAGGTACTCCTCTCTCTGTTTGTCGTACAGCTGAGTGCGATAGTTACCTGCAGACAGACACACAGGTGCGTCACGCTTCGACCTTTCACTTCATCATCAGGTCTTCACTTCAGCACTAAATCCAGAGCTTTAGTCCAGATCTCGAGCCTTTGTAGGTCACACGTCACACTGACGCGCGTCATTATTGTGATGTGAACGATAAGGACAGAGGTTCTCAGGTTCCCTCCAGCAACGCTCCTTAAAAATGTATTTTTACAAAAATCACGAGCAAAGTCTAAGAACAGGCGAAGACACAAAGACGGTGCAGCTGTTCAAGTCTACGAATAAAATAAAGAGGCGCACAGTCGTGGTTAAATGAGTCAGCTGCTGCCTTCGCTTCTGCGCAGTCTGTTTGCAGGAGCCTTAAAAAGCTCCGTGCAGGATGTTCTCGTCACTTCCTGTTAATGTCGGCGCTCTGACTCATACAGGTGAGCTGTTAGAGGACAGACAGGTGAGCTGTTAGAGGACAGACAGGTGATTTGACACCATTTAACCAGCTACTCTCCCTAAGTCCATATTTCGTGTATTTTGTCCGTTGCTGTTTTGCCACAGTTTCCTCCTCAGAGGATCTCAAGAATCTCATTCTTTTTACTTCACTACATTTATCCGCCAGCTTTAGTTAATGCTCCACGACTCGATCTTATCGCGATACTTACGTTATTATCGTGAGTTCTCTTCTCACTGTACTGTTTGCATTAACTCTCCTATTTTTAATTCTCTCCGTTTCTTTTCAGTGAATACAGTATTTACCATAATGAACAAATATTTAAGATACATTTACTTCACAGAGTATGTTTATCTTAAATATTTGTTCATTATTGAAGATAAATTTACTTCAGAGAGTTTTAAGGTGGTGTTGGGCTCCGTGTTTCCGGTAAACTCTTATATGAGATAAGCGGAGATGCAGCTGCATGATATAACTCTCTCTCTCTCACACACACACGCGAGTCAGTCGCCTCTCGGTCTGATCGTCTTCATCGATCAATAAATAATCAGCTGATCGGTTCAGATCGGACTCCAAACTTTAGCTCCGTTAGCAGGTTAGCTCACGGAGCTAAAGTTACACAGCTAGCACTTAGCATTAGCCGTCCGTCGGACTTGTTCCCGCCACTCACCGATGATCATCGTCTCGTCCGGAATCTCCTCGATGAAACATTTCTTCTCGGTCTCTCCGATGTGAAAATACAGAGAAGAAACGGCGCTGTAAAAGACGTTCAGGAGGAAAACCGACAACAAACACGACCGCATCCTGACAGCAGACACCATCTTCCTACGGAGCGCACACACTGAGCATGCGCACACACAGCACTGCCACGTCAACCATCGCTCCGGTCCGGCCAATCAGAGAGCCGCGTGAGGAAGCTGGGTGTTGTAGTTTTTTAAACACTTTGGGACACGGAAGCACTCTTATTGTAAAATATATGTACACGGTGATGGAATGTAACTGAGTACACTAAAGTACTGCACTTAAAGACACATTTGAGGTACTTGTACTTTACTTAAGTATTTTCTTCTTTTTTTTTTTTTACATTGTAGCATAATTTCTTTGATTTGTAGTGGATAAGAAAATCAAGTTTGTTAAATTTTATTATTTATTATTATTGTTATTATTATTACACAGCACTTTTCAAAACAAAATTTTACAAAGCGTTTTACATCATTAAAACAGGACTGCAATAAAAAACAAAATTGACAATTAAAAGAACAGATTAAAAAA
>NW_024631405.1:0-4812 GCF_008729295.1 Plectropomus leopardus
ATGACCACCCTTCTGTTGAATATTACAGACTGGAAAAACAACAAAAGGCTGTTTGTTGGCTACAAATGACCTCAGTCTTCAGCCCACATTTAAGGTTCTTCAACTTTCCTTACTTTTAGCGGAACACAGTTCGGACCGGTGGTTCCTGCTGGTCTCGGTGTTGAAGAGTCTCTCGGTTTGTTCTCTTGAAGTTAAAACTCTTTCCGTCCTCCTCAGGTTCTCCCCTAAATTCTCCCGTTAGCAGGAGCTAGCTGCGGCTAACGGTAGCTTAGCACGGACAACAGCAGCAGTGACGTGTTTTCGGCTGCAGAGAGAAAACAAAGCGTGTCCTTGTCTCTGTGTTTCAGCTTTTAAAACCACATCCAGCAGGTTGTCAGTGCTCTTTATACACAAAAGTAAACTCTGACGTCTTTCGCTCCGCCGGCCTCAGCACGGACCGCTCACTCACTGTTAGTTCCGGCGACGGAATCATTACGGAACGGACCGACCACTTCCGGAAAACATCCTAATAACCGTTTAAAGTTTTTTTTTAAATTGTCCGTAAACTTAAAGTATTTGGGTTATACTCCACAGGTCTGGTGTTTAGTTCATGAGTCCACATCAGTAGAAGATGTGTCCTGTCCGCGAATAAAACCATTTAAAATTATATCCGGTTAGCATGCTAGGCTAACGCCCCTTAGATTTTTGTGTACTTTGATTCATTTGAGCCGTAACTGGATATTGTAATTAAAAAAAAATTAAAGAAAATCTCCCTGCGACAAAATAACGATAACAATTGATCTTTTTTTAAACGCAAAACGGCCCAAAATAGTTCAGGTGTACGAACAATGACCGGAAGTGGTTGGTCCCTTCCGTATGGTTCCGTCGCCGGAACCAACAGTGAGTGAGTGGTCTCGTGCTGAGGCCGGCGGAGTGAAAGACGTTAGCTCAGTTTAGAGTTTAGTTTACTAAAGAAAGAGACCTGAAAACTGTTGGATGTGGTTTTAAAAGCTGAAACAAAGCGACAAAGACACGCTTTGTTTTCTCTCTACGACCGGAAACACGTCACTGCTCCTGTTGACCGTGCTAAGCTAACGTTTACCGCAGTTAGCTTCTGCTCACACGGTTGATTTCAGGTGTTTTGGGAGAACTTGAGGATGATGAGTTTTGACTTCAGTAGAGCGACCTGAGAGACTCTTCAACACTGAGACCAGCAGGATGTCCGGTACGTTCACTCAAAAACACACCTACATGTTCTCTATGAGGAACCACACAGGGACAGTTTGTCCTCAGGTGTTCAACAACAGAAATCATTCACAGGTCTTATCCTGTCTGAAAAACAAGTCAAAACCAGCGTATGCCGGTAGCTGGTCTTAGATGGTCCTGATCCAGATCTTGCTGGTCTTTGATGGTTTAGCTGGATACGCTGGTGCGACCAGCCTGCCAAGCTGCACACATTTATCTTTTTCTCATAGGCCGGCCTGTTCTCATTCTGGACTCGTAATACAGCGCAGCTCTGTGTGTGACATTAAAGGCCACCTTTCACATGGCCGGCGTCACCTGAGAACGTGGCCCGCCTCACTTCAAATGTTGAAGGACAGCGTCAGGCAATAATGCCACCAGTCACCACAAAATTTAAGAAGCACAGTTGTGCTTAAAGGGTAGGCAGGAGGTGGACGGTCCAACAAAACCTGACTTTAGTGCGGCAGTGTGGAGTTCACTTCCTGTGTAGATTTGTGGTATTTTTCTGCACCTCATCATGTGCCTCTTTTGTCCAAACCCAACCATGATGACGGTCCGAGTTGGTTGCCGTGTGCTGTTGCATAAACATGACAACATGCTGCTTCATCCCACATATGCATTTGTTGACATCATAGTAACCTCATCTCAGAGCGTAAACAGCTGATACAGGAGGAAACCTAAGATCACGTCATAAGTAGACTCATAAGGTCCCTGACAGAGCGGCACCATGTGACGAGTCAGGATGAGAACATGTTGATATCCAATTTTGGCAGACTGAATTGATTTCTTCTCTTTGCTTTTCATACTTCCCTTGTTTTACTTTCCCACTGTTATTTTTCCAGACTTGAGGACTTTGATTTGGTTGCAGTTAAACAGGAACTTCAAACTATAAACCAGCTCGAGGGACCATCAGCAGCTGGTCTGACCAGCTGAACCATCAGAACTATGCAAAACAGACCTTAAACTGGTCAAGCTGTTTTCTTTCCAGCAGGGAAGTTTGTAAACAACAACAGATTCAGATTCTCAGACAAATATAAACAGAAGAACAAAATGAAATCCACCTCACAGCTAAACCAGCAGATCACAACCGTTTCTGTCACTTAATAAATGAAATGATCTTGTTTTTTTTACCAAAACTAGCACATGTACACAAGTTTTTTTTAAACTCAGGTAAACCTGCTGACAACAGGTGATCGAGTGCTTTCCAGCTGCCAGCAGAGCTGAGCTGTGTACACAGTTCTGCAGCAGACGTGTATGCCTTTCTGTGTGTGGGGCGGTAAAAGGTCTCTTTACTATGGAACAACAGCAACAATAATAATAATAATAATAATAATAATAGATGAAGATGTTAAAATTCTCAGTGCTGCAGCAGAGGACTCCACTGGACACTCAAAGCGAGGTGTTTGTGTTTGGGTGCTGCTCACACTGACTCGGAAATGTCTAGACTCAGAAAATATCCCCTGAAGTTGCTTTGCAATCTCAACATGGTGAAACCTGGAGGGACTGATTAAAGGCATCCCAAACTCCGGAGGTGTTACGACCTTTCTATGCACTTTTTGTAACGTCTCACAGCTTGTGATGATTTTTATTATCATGGACAAATTCTCACAAAGCTACAAACTGCTCGTAATAAATAACCTGACAAAGCTCTGTGAAACACAAGCAGAGCACCCTAACTCCAACAGAGGAAACATTTAATACGAATGTATTTGTTTATTTCTCACAAACATCGAAATTATGTTTGTCCTCTGCAAAAAACACAAACAACAAAAATCCAAATCCCTAAATCTAAAACCAGATGCCAACACAGTTGACAGACAGTTGCCAGCTGAATATTTGGGTCCGGCCCTGATGTCCCCCCTCTGGACCTGCACGCTGAGGCCTCCTGGATTTCAGGGATGTGTTCTTCAACACGTTCACTATCATCACGTAAATCCTGCGAGGGCGGAGAGACGCTGATAGACGGACCCGAGTCTGTTTCACTCATTGCCATGGAAACGTTTGAGCAATACTACAGCGGTGTCCAGAGTGATCAAACCTGAATCAGCTCCATGTTGTTTCATTGAAGACTGCCTCCCTTCTCGATGGGGCGATGTTGATTCATTTTCATTGTCAAATCCGAGAGAGACTGATGCCACGCTGAGGTAAGTTGACTTCATTTCCTGATGGCGAATGTAAAGAGAATCTGTGGACACATCTTATTTTAAGTAAAAATGTTTGTTGGATCAGCTAGCTAGCTAACGTTAGCCTCGACACCAAACTGAACTCTGAGTGATGACTTGCAGTTGCACCGCCGATCGTTTCTGTTTTCATATCGTCCAGCCGGCTACAGGAGAACGTCAGGCTCTGGTGTGATTTCTAAAAGTGTGAGAACATTTTATTTAGAACACACTATTAGAAAAAACGGTTGATCCTGAAGGGCTGAGGTTCTACCCAGAACCATCTCCCTCTGAAGAACCCTTTTTAAAGGAAGGGTTCTTTCGTAAAGGAAGGGTTCTTTGTAAGACTCAGAGTTCCATTAAGAACTGAAGCCATGGTCAGGGGGTTGGGAGGAAACTAAGGAGGGGGTCTCACTTCCAGTCAAACCCTGGAGTGGTGTGTTTGTGGTGTGAAAGAAAACGAACCAAACACAGGATTTTATGACCAGAGACAAATGACTTTGGCAAAAATTCAACAGCTAAACCAATAATAAATCTGAATACTTTTCTCTCTTGATGTCTTTTGAACTATTGTTATTCAGTAAAGTTTGTGTCTCTTTTAGGTCAAAACAGACTTCAGACACCAGCAGAGAGAAAACACCTGACTCAGGATCTCAAGAAACGTACCCCACAGACAGAAATGTGTTTTCCCAAAGTAAAATGTGATGTTCCAGAAGGGAACGCCAGCCGTGCAGAAAGGTTCAAGACTAAAGGCCGATAACTCCGGACCACAGTCTCAAAGTATTTTGATCTCTTGAAAACATTTTGAAAATGTTGAAATGTGAGATGTTTTGTGTTAACAGTAATTTATTTTTATTTTATTTATTTAATTTTAACGTGTTCATCAAAAAGAGCTGAAGTCTTTTTTCTCTTTTATGTACTTTAACATTGGAAAAATGTATTTTAATGTGTAATTATTTATTTCTTCATAGTTTAGTTGACCTGTGGATGTTTTGGATGGCTACTCATTTGCAGTAATAATGGGTTATTCACAAAGCTTTGTTTGACAGTCCCTCCAGGATTTTGCGATGTTGCAACCCCAAAAATTAGAGCAGATTCAGCTGATCCCGCTTGCAGTTTTGTCTAACCACCACAACTTAACTGTTTTATTTTAATTTAGTGCTGCAGCACATTCCAGAAAAGTTTATGTTCACGTCACCCGACCTGACGGTGGTTCTCTGAAGTCTTCCGGAGCTCAGGTGCAGCCAGAGGGGTCAAAGGTCACGGCTGTCAGCCTTGTCCCTTACGTGCAAATTTCTATACACTCTGAATCTTTTATTGGCAGTTTTTTACAAAGTAGTGAACATCATGACGTCCTGGCCTGTGAACAGCTGAGCCTTTGGAGGACCTGCTCATGATACTGTCGTTCACAGTTCAGTTTCAGTCTCTAAGC
>NW_024631406.1:0-7632 GCF_008729295.1 Plectropomus leopardus
TGATTTTTAAAGAAAAAAAATCTTTAAAATTTTTTGGCAATTTGTTTTTTTTTTGGGGGGGGGTGGTATTTTAAGAAAAGGGTTTTTTAAAGAAAATATGTTGTTAATTTTTTTTTCCTTTTTGGCAATTCTTGGGTTTTTTGGCTTTTTCCAATCTTCCACACCTGCAAGCCAAACCATTTTGTTTTAGACACTGTTAAAAAGGAAATTATCATTGGATTTTCAAATTTGTCTCTGAACACATCATGTGTTACTAGACAGGTTCAAAAAGTCCAAGTTTTTTCCATAACTTTCAGCATGTATTCAGTTTTCCAAAACGTTTCCAGGTTTGGAAATTAAGAGGTGATGATTTCAGGATTGTGGTGAAGGTGGTTCTCCTGTGAGATGATCTAAAAGAGAACAATTGTTCTACTAGACTCAGCCTTATAAATATTTCTTCAGTGACACTAGCTTTAAATTATTTCTCTGATGACACATGAAGGGTTAAGTGATTATTACATTACATAATAAATCTAAACCTTCAGACAGCTGTAACCGTGCAGACTCTAAATCAGTCAGTCAGTCACAGAAAAACTCAAACAGATCGGACAACATTCCTGTCTGTTAACCCTGCGGCTGCAGCAGCGGCATCTCCGTTTCCTCTCGTCCCGTTAGCTGGCAGCGAGGTGAAACACGCCGCAACCATCAAACACACCACAAACCTGCAGAGTGACTTCTCTTCCAACGTAACAACAGATTAACGGACGTGTCTGCTACCTGACACACGAGTTAAATAACTGGTGTAAATGCTGTCACGATTTCGCACTCATGAATCAAACGTGTGTCAGTAAAAGAGGAGATTTTATCACATCATAATTAGAGCTGGGCGATAAAACAATAACGATATCAACTGCGACATAACTTTTCCTCAACTGAAATATGACGTAGTTGATAAAATGTCCATAGATCGTATTTCAGCATGTTTTGATAGACAACACAAACAGCCAATGATAATAAGAATAGAGCCGCGGAGAACCAAATGCAGAGGAGTGTTTGACAGCCACAGCATTTCATCAAACAGCTGATGGTCCGACAGCAGCGCAGTGAGACAGACAGACAGAGCGCAGCTTCTCCTCACAGCACCAAAGTGTCTGAAACAGACACATCTGCAGAGGTGAAAGTGACTTCTTTAGACTCTACAGACGACTTTGTGTTAGTTTCAGCTTTAATCAGACTTTGGATGAATTATTTAGAAACAGCAGGACGCATCGCTCCGTGTCTCATCCGGCCGCTCGCGCTGAGCTCTCATTATTATTACCAGGGGCAGATGTAATGTTTTGGGGGCCCGGGGCCACAAGCACATGAGCTTATTTTCAGCCTTTCTCTAACTGTGAATGTCGGCAGGCTGTCGGCAGCTATAGGAGAAGTAGGCCGACTCAAAAGTTTTTAATTCCTGAGTAAAATGATTAACAGCACAGAAGTTTGACAGAAGCTGAAGTCAGAGTCCTGCAGTCAGGAGAGGTTGGCCTATTATCAGCACAATGTGCTTCAATTTACCTGAAGTTTGTTTCAGATGGAGCTTTTCATTTTTATATAATGCTGGAAAGTTTAATCAATAATAGTAAATCATATGTTTATTACACTCCAACACACCATGGTCACATGACACTGTGTCAGTGAACTATGAGGACAAAAAACAAAACACAAAAAAAGAGCAAAAACAAAAAAACCTTCTTTAAACATATACATTGCTCAATTAAATTCTTGTTGGGTTTTTTTTTTTTTACTTTTAAAAAGCATAATGTTTTAAATGTTAAATGTGTACTGATGGGACAAACAAACACAAACACACACACACACTCTGAAAACTACGTCCATTTCCACTTTGGCAAAATAACAAGAGGCCAGGGGCCAACAGCCCAAATACGCACTTCTAGGATTTTAGGACGTTTCCACACTTATAAGACATTCCTAGGATTTTAGAACATTTCTTTAATTTTGGGACATTTGTACAATTTTAGGACGTTTCTAGGATTTGATGGTGTTTCTTTGATTTAGGGACATTTCTAGGATTTTAGGATGTTTCGACAGTTTTAGGACGTTCCAAGAATTTTAGGACATTTCTACAATTAAGGACATGTCTAGGATTTCAGGACATTTAGGACAGGATCAACAAGCTCCATTTTGGTGCTGTTTCATGCACTCTGGCACCTTATGAAGCCTAAAAGGACAAAAAATATTCAGAGTGAATCAGTTTATTTTTACTGGGAATTAGAAAACGGTTGGGGGGGGCTCCTGATCTGAGTTTCCTCCTCTCGGGACTTCAGCAGGTTCCTTCAGTGTTTTCTTCCAGATGCTGCTGCTGCAGTTTGAGTTGCGTGTGCGCTCACACGGTCACACCGACACACTTTACGACCTCTCGCCCCGCTGCGACGGCTCAAACAAACACGAAGGACGGCTGCGGCCACGATGGCCGACTCTTTGCTGCAGATCTACAAACGTGACGAGGTCGCGGAGGTCGGCGGGAGCTGAGAGAAATCATCAGTTTCCTGAACTTCTGAAACCGGCTTCCAGATTGTAATCATTTGAAAACACCGCCTCTTCTGTCGCCGTGGAAACAGTGAGAACGGTGACGTCACAGCCACACTTCGCTCAGGTGTGTGGTCTTTTTCTATGGTCTGTCATTACAAAGTTACACCGCCAACTACTGGCCTGTTCAGCATACTGCAGCGTTTTGGGTTTTTTACGTGTACGCGAGGATCGTTCTCAAAATGTTATCATAGGAACGCTGATTTTTTTTAAAAACACAAAGACTTTTCCATTTTTAGCAGCGCCGATCTGGTCTAAACGTGACCTAAACCAGACGTTCACCATGACTGCAGCGCACAGATTTGTCAATAAGAGTCAGCACTCCCACGTGACACGACTGTGACCCCGGTGAGCCACATTTACTCACATTTCTGCAGCTCGAGTTACTATTTTATTTGCAGATAACACATATTCATTATTCTGTGAAAAACTGCACAGTCGATATTTTGCATATTTTATTCTCCTCTGATGAAACACTGAGCAGCTCTTTCCTCTCATACATCGACTGATGTATTTTACTTTTTCTTCTATTTTACATTTGTATTTTAGATCTGCGATTCTTGACTTTTGCGGCACTTTTTAAATTTTTTTCTTGCTGTGTACATTGTGCAAAGGGTGCTCCAATCACAAACCAGCTTCAAACCTTTCACGTGTTTCCCTCACTGACAGAAACTGCAGATTAAAATGCCGCCAGGGAAAAACGATCTAAAAGCTGGGAAAAATGTCTTGGGGACAAAATTAGGCCATTTTTTACAGGTCATTTCTTTGTTCCTTTTTGTTTTTCTACTTTTTTTGATAATCTCGAGTAACTTTTTTGTGCTTTTTACTAATTTCTTGTAAATTTTGGGATAATTCCTTCTTTCATTCCAATAATTTCTTCTTTCGTTTCATTCTTTTTTCTTCGACATATGAACCTTTGCGGACCCTCAGGACATCAGGGGCCCATGAGGGGCCCTCAGGACATCAGGGGCCCTCAGGACAGGCTTACTGACCATCCCAAGAGTCAGAACTAAGCTCAGTGAAGCAGCGTTTTGTTATCATGCACCACAGACCTGGAATGACCTGGAATAACCTGGAATAACCTCTCAGATGATCAAGAAGCCCCGACTCTGAGCACACCCAAAGCTAAAAACATCCCTGTTTTACACTCCCTGCTCCACCCAATAATGACTGCAAACTTATTTTAAACTTGATTTAAATCATCTTAAATCATCTTTTTATCACTGCACCTCTTGTCTGCACTTCTGCTATTTTTAATTTTTTTTTTAGAATAAATAAAAAAAATTGTAATTAATTTGACCTTTTATATGTTGTCTCTTTACTCTTTGATTGTAAATCTGTCTCCTTTAATAAGTTTTGATATTTTAGTGCTCTGTAAAGCACTCTGAATTGCCCTGTTTTATGAAATGTGTTTACAAATGAAGCTGCTTTGCCTTTCGTTACTCATTTCATTCCTCACAGTTTTGAAAAATGAAACCCACTGTTTAGGTGTCAAAGGGTTAAACAGACTACAGAGAGAGGTATCGTACCTATGAGAGCCTGGAAGAGGTTGCTCTGGAAGATGTCGATGACCCTCTGGATGGAGTGGCGGAGCTGCCGGTCCTCGGCGTGGTGCAGCTTGGCCCGGTACTCCTCCAGCAGCAGCAGGGCTCGCTGTGCATCTGTGACAGGAGGAGGCGGCAGAGGTGAGGCGGGACACAGCAGGTAGATAAAAGGAGCGGCGAGCGGTCGCTGCTTCACTCGGGGCCTCGGCGGCTACAGAAATGATCTGAGACGGGACGGCGGCAGAGAGCAGCTCCTGCAGACGACCGTCGCTCTGCTCTGAACAAACAGCTGCTTTACTGATGCGACCATCGCTCCGTTTAGTGTCAAACTTTGAGAAAATACAAAAAAATACGAGACTGCTGCAAAGTTTCAGGTCAGCACTGATGAGTTTAAGGCCTCGAGCAGAGACGGGTCAGTGTATCAGGCTGAGCGCAGAGCGGAGCATCAGGTCAGATTTGGGTTAACGGAGCATCAAAACTCAAAAACCAAATCCTGACTAATCAGAAACTGAACAGATTTTTACCAATAAATTTCCAGGAGCATAAATTCTCTAAAACAACCTAAATATCTTAATATTTTTGGGTGATTTTACAGTTCTCTTTACAATTTTTTTGGCAATTTTTTTTTTTAAATTTTCTTTGTTGTTAAGCAATTTCAAACTAAATAAATATTTTTCCCTTTAAAAATTCTTGTAGTTTTTACAATTTTTTGATAATTTTGCATTTCATTTTTTCATTCATTCATTTTTGTTTAACTGTTTTTTAGTTTTCTGATCATTTTCTTGGATTTTTTTCAAATTTTTGCTAATTTTGGGGATCTTTTTTTTTTAAGTTGCTCATTACCTTCTTCCCGTGTTTTTAAGCCAATTTGCTCAGTTTTCGAAGGATTAACTCACTGAGAGTTTGACACAATTTAGGATTTTTTTTAAAGGATAAAAGTAAAAGTTAACAAGTGTATTAATAGCGCAAATAAATAAGATTTATATTTTATTTGTTTGTCTGTTTTTTGGGTTTGTTTGGTTTTTTTTACAGTAAACCTACTACAAGAAAGCCAGGGGAAACATGGGGGGACAGTCAAAGAGCAATTTGGCAAAAATTATTACCATTTCTGCAATAAATTAGTAGTATTGAAAAAATTTGTAATTTCTCTCAAGTTTCACATTGCCTTCTTCCCATTTTTTTTTTTTTAAGAAAACAAGGCGATTTGCTCAGCTTTCAAAGGATTAACTCAGACACACTGACACAATTTAGCATTTTTTAAAGAATACAAGTAAAAGTAATTAAGTTTATTAATAAAACAAATAAATAAGAATTTATATTTTTTATTTATTTTTGGACAGTTAACCTAATTAAAGAAAGCTGGAGGAAAAGTAAATGAGCTATTTGGCAAAAACTGAAAAAGTTAGTTCAGTAGTTTATATAGTGAAAATATTTTACAGGATAATTAACATTCACCTTATTCAGGTCATTCAATAATACGTTTGATGTTTTTTGTCATTTGTCATTTTTTCCACTCGTTAGTTTTTTACTGTTTGAATTTGGATTTCTTTTTCTAATTTTCAGATTACAAAGTACAAAGTTGCTCATTATTTGTGTAGTGTTTTATTGATAAAATCAAGCCAGTTTGCTCAGATATAAAAAGTATTAACTCACTGACACAATTTAGGATTTTTTAGGACAACAGTTAAAGTAAACAAGTTTATTAAAGTCACAAATAAATGAGAATATTTTTACTAATTTTCTAAGAGTTAACCTAGATGAAGAAAGCCGTGAGCGTGCTGTAAATATTTTATTAATAATAGAGTTTATTTTTAGGTGGGCTCGTCTCCAGACAAGGTGCCCCATATACAACTTGGTTAGCAACAGCGGCTAACCGGGCTAGCCCTACTTTAACTGACTTTACCTGCCCGGCACGGCCCGGCACGGCCCGGCTGAAATAAAGGCGTGTGTGCTGCGTTGGTGTGGAGTGATATTTGTGTGTGTTGGGGTGTTTTGTGCGCAGTGAAAGCTGCAGTTTGAGTTTCTCCCGGTGGACAGGCGGCGGTTAGCCTGTTAGCCTGCTAGTTAATGTGTTTAAGTGAGCGGCTTACCTTTCTTTCGGACTGGCATGGTTCGGTCTGGCTCGGCTCGGTTCACTCCCGTGTTAGCCGCATACACTCCCGGCACGGGACAAGCTGTGTTTTCCTTCTTTTTATTGGTTATTCCGCCCGGTTAAACCCCGCTGTCACCGCTCCAAGTCTGGACAAAATCCCTCCACGACGACACCAAGTTCCTCCCGAGTCCGAGTCCGACAAACAAACTCCGAGTCCGGGGGGAAACTGACACGTCCGAGCCGAAAAACAGCGACAAACCTCCGGGGGAGACTCACACGGCAACACACGGGAGCTCCGGTGAGAACAAGTGTCACAAAAAAGCCAGCAGGCTCCGGGAAAAAAAAAAGCTCCGGGTCCGTTACCGACTCTGCGTGCTGCACTTCCCCGCCACAGAGGCTCCCTGCCCCGGCGTGCACCGCGCAGGCTGCCCGCTGGTGGCGACACACGGCCGGTTCAAAAAAGAGTTAAGAGAAAGTGAAAACACTCCGGAGGTGCATGCAGGAGCTGCTCCTCCTGCTCCTCCTGCTGCTCCTGCTCTCTGCAGGGAGGTGATCCGCTCCGGAGCTCCGTCTGCAGATTATTACAGCCAAACTTCAAAGTGCAGCCTGGCGGCACACCTCAAACTCACAACAGCCCGTGCCCAACCGATTTATCCCGCACTGGCACGCACGCTTCATACGTCCTGGGCTGTTTATTCCCAACACGAGCCTGCATTCGTGTCAAACTTCTCCCAGCGCAAATCCCTCCTCTCCTCCTGCCTACTTCCTCTTTTATTCCTCCTCTCTTTTCTTTCTCCTTCCTCCTCCTCTTCCTCCTCCTCCTCCTCCCCAGGTCTACAAATTCCAAACTTTCCTCCAAAATGGCGTCTCACGGAGCTGCAAATGTGAACCATGTGATTTCCAAAAGACCTACCCCTCCAACCTGCCGCCCAATCATGCAGCTCACCTACAAGGAGGTGGCGAGGAGGAGGAGGAGGAGGAGGAGGAGGAGGGCGGGGGAAAGTTTGGGATCAAGAGAAGGAGAAAGTCTGAGAGGAAAGAGGGAAGCGAGAAAAACTCCAGGATGAAAGATGGAAAAGAAATGTAAAAGAGTAGAAAGGAGAAGGAGAGGAAGAGGAGGTGAAAAATAAAGAGAGAAAAACTCCATTTACATCCCCGGGGCCAAATCTGGCCCCTGAGACAGAGCCAGATTTGGGCCCCAGCACTGACCTTAAAAATAAAGTGATTTACTCTGTGAATAGTTTTTGTCAGAGACATAAAACAGCATCAAAATAGAGCTTGTTGATCAAAAAGCACCAGAGGAGGATCCCCACACCCCCGACAGAGGACACAGCTGAGACACCGATGTCCCAAAATCTGAGAAATGTCCTAAAATTATTTCAATGTCCTAAAATAATTAAAATGTCCCATAAATCCAAGAATGTTTTA
>NW_024631407.1:0-4814 GCF_008729295.1 Plectropomus leopardus
TTTCCCTAGCTTTAAAAAAAAAGGTTTCTCTGTCTACTAACATCTTGTAATTTGCAAAGATGATTATTCCTTTTTCTCATGGTTCATTTAAAATAAATAAATAAATCAAACCAACTTGCTCTGGGTTCAAGGTTTAAATACTTGTGAAAGGTGACTCACTGCAAGAAAAATGATGTTGATTCAGGTTACAAAGGTTTAAAATGCTTCATCATAGCTGTGCTTTTTGAATAATCCCCACCCAATCTCTTGGTTGAACTATCAGGGTTTTTAATCACTAAACGTAACAACAAGAAGTCATTTATTGTAGCTCGGCCCATTGATTTGGTGTGTTTATCAGCATGGTCAGAAGTTGGAGCTGCAGCAGCAGCTGTGACACACAGCTCTCAAAGGTGATTAAGCTACTTCAAAACCCTTTTCATCTGATTTGAATAAAAATGTGGATGTTTGAATCATATAATGAAGAAAAATGCCTCCTGTGACTGATAAGGGCCATTCCAACATTATGAAATTCTTACTCTGTAAATGCAGCACTTTACTGTAACGTTTCAAAGTGGAGTTGGTTTTACATACGGTTAGTTATTTAGCACAGCAGGTTCAAACCTGGGGATAAGATCCCTCTGATGGATCACAAGATGAATGAGGTGATTATTGGAAGAGGAAGAATCAAAAACTAAGTGCTGATACACACATTTATTTTCATATTTTTGACTTCTATTTAGGGCTGTCAGGGCTGAATCTCATTAGTTAATCATGATTAATCACATTTTTTATTGCATGCTTATGATTGCGTTATTCTGCATTTGAGAACAGTTTTGAAGTCCATATTAACAAGGTCAAGCAAATCTTATCAAATGACAGCATTTGTTGACTGATGTTGACTAGCCTGCAGTCAGTTGCAGTCCATTTAGCAGCACTGTAGTTAACTTTTAAGTTAACTAACAATTTAGTTTCATCCATGTTTCCCAAATCGTGCTTTGCTTTGTTTTTTGGCAATACAGTTTCCCGCTGATATCAGTCTGATTAGCTGCACCTGTGTGCTCAGCTCATAGGTGGTAACAATTCCCAAACTGTTTAGGGACCCCAAAACAACAACAGGTTTATTTCTATTGCAGCCACCGCACTAGCCCTCATTATTTCCAGTCAAAGGTGACGTAGGTGTGTTATGTGAGCGATAATGGAAAGGTAAGCCCTTATACATGGGAGCAGCCATGTATGAGGGATTTCTGGGAGGTGATAGTCTACGATTTCACAGAGGAATTGTGGATTCAAAACTTTGGTATGATCTACTCAACTTTTGATGAGTTGTGCGATACAATAACAGCTCTTGTAGCTCCTGCTGCATCATGAGGGAGCCAGTTCCTACTGACAAGCACATAGCCATAGCATCATGTGACCTAGAAAAGCCAAAAAAAGTGTTTCCATTGCAGTTTTGTGAAATATGAGTTTTTTAGAAGTTGATGTTACCAATAGGGGTATTTTATATTCACAGTTTCACTTTGCTCAATTTAAGGGTTAACTGAAACATACCTATGGTTGGTCCTTAAGTCTTCTAGTTATATATGATATCATCACTTTCGCTTTAAAACTCCGCCCACTATGGCCTCTTAAAGACAGTACTGTCTACCAGTGATTAAAGTGACAAAAAATAAATGAATAAATAATGCATTATGTACAACCTTTAATCACATTGCAAGCCCTACTTTTATCTTATTTTCACTCTTTGTAAAATATTGGACAGAAACGACTATTTAAAGAGGAAATAGACTGTTTTTGCATTACTTTATCATTAAGAATTAAATATTGAAATGTAATGGCTATTGGAATATGAAAATACAACAATCTCAGATGCAGGTGCATTGAGGACGATCCCGCATCCTGCTCTTGCTCAGTGTCATGATTCATGGATTTTACAAATGTTTCTGTCCCTCCTTACCTTTGTCAAGAGTATTCAACAATTGTTGAATAGTTGAGTTCTCTTTACAAAGGTCGAGTGGGACCAAAACCTTAGTATAATCAATAAATTGTGATGCTGAACAAGAGCACTCAGTATGTTCACATACACAGTTCAGTGGAGCTGCAGTTATAGCACAATTAGGCGATTTAATTGGACTACTGTCCTTGCCCTAATATACAAGCACTGGGGGAAACTGAATTTATTGACAGAAGTAATTGGTTTAATATTTCTAAAAAAGATGGTCCAAAAAATAGTATGAAATTAAATGAAAATGAAATGAAAGTAAAAATTTACATGAAAATTACCTAAAAATAACAAAAAATAGAAAGGTAAAAAACAAACAAGAAAATGACCCCAAAAAATGCTGAAAATTAAATAACATTAGCTTTTTTTTCCTGTAACAGAATTTCAAATATATAATTATTGTTATTATAGCTATATAGTTTTTTTCTGGACATTTTTACCTAATTTTTGATAATTCTCTAAAAAAAATTCTCCCCCCTTTAAAAAAACAGATCATTCAGATAATTTTCTTTGTCACCTTTTACTTATGTCTTGTAATTTTTGGGACATTTTTTGCCAAAGTTGTTATTGCCTTTTTCCCACCTTTAAAAAAAAAAATCAAGCAAATTCATTCAGGTTTCAAAGGGCTAAATAGCTTGTGAAAGGCATCTGAATGCAGCACAAGAAAACTGATGTAGAAGCAGGTTTTAAAAGGTTAGTGACTTTCCACCACTGCCTATGGAACTGAACTTTATAAAATGAGACTTAATGGCAGGAAAAAAAAACAAGACATGTTTTCGAGGCTCCCTGTGTTATTGACCAGAGTATTGTGAGCACACTCTGTCTAAATCATTGACCCTCATGGCATCTAGCTTCACAGTTTAATGTTCTTTGTAGCACTCAGGAAGTGGTACTGGTCTATGATGCTCTCCAAGGACATAAGAGCATATATACAGTATTTATATATATATATATATATATATAAAAACAAACCTGCCGACGATCCAGAGCGATGGCGGTCAGTGTGAGAGTGGAGACGTGCAGGGAGCAGTACTGTACAAAGCGACTGATGTGACACATTGTCCTCCCAAAAACCCAGGTGCTGTTCACGAACCGGACCTGAGGAAACACACACAACAGATCATGTACACCTATTGATTTACCAATCTCATCCACCAAGATATTATACTGACACTGTTAAGTTCAGCTGCTTTGAGTTTTATCATCACTGAAATTACTTAACCCTTTAAAACCTGAGCATATTGTCTTGATTCCTTTCAAAAACAAGGGAAGAAGACAATAAGCAAAATTATAATAAATCAAATAAAAAGCAGCAGCAGCATTAGCACAATGTGGGATTACCTTGCAAGTGATTATGTTTAGGCAACAAAAGGTACCTTTGTGCTTCTTATGTTAGTTGTTGCTGGCAGCGTTTCAACCTGACGCCATCCAGTGGCGTATCACGCATAGGCAACAGTTCCATGTCAGCCGTGTTCTCAACTGATGCCAAATCACAGTGGCAAATCATAACACCATGAGCAGTTCTGTCCAATCACGTTCTCAGCTGACACTCTCTAGTAGCGTATCATGTGGAAGCGAAAGGTGGTTTTTGGTGTTGGGATCTTATGCCGAAAGCATTGCAAAAGCGGTGGTATTTGACAATTTCTGAGTGACAACAGGCTGATAATCTGTAAAAATGCACATATTTTTCTGCCTACTCTATTGCATTGTTGCACTTTTAATGGCCTTACAACACGTGAACAATAACAGCTATTGAAAGTCGAGGAGTCTCTATCATAGCTGTCAATCATGTCATCCACTGCTCCGGAACTGCAAACTGTCAATAATATTATCAAGATTCTGTTCCTGCATTGTCTATTTCTCACCTTTTCAGAAACATATTTCAGTGCACTGTTTAGTTTTATCGGTTTGACATGCACAGTCAGTGACTGACAGCCGTGTTAGAGACTCCTCGGCTCTGATTGGTTGTTTTTGGTGCGCTGCAATAGGTTTTGGGGAATACCATTAGAGGCAGTAGGAAGAGAAGAGGACATATGATGTTCGCACAGACTATCTGTCTCATGCACTTGTCAGTATGCAGTGACAGTTTCAGCAGATATGATCAAGTTATTTTCATAAAAGTTACCAGCTGTGACCTTATTTGATTGGTAAAGAAAATATGCCGTCAGAGCTGCTGTTACAAAGTAAATCATAAACCAGACAAACAGACAGGACCCGGATTAATACATTTGTTGAGTCACTTGTGTCTCTTGCCAATCACACACACACACACACAAGCAAACTGTTTAAAATGCAAAATAATAGAATTTTAAACATGCAATAAAAAATGTGATTAATACCGATTAACTACTGAAATTCAGTGTTGAACTGTGATTAAAAAGTACATTGTTTGAATCTAATTATTTTATGTTTTCTTTATTCCTGCTTATATTGCTATTACATTACATGTTGTTATAGCACTGTAACATTACACACACACACACACACACACACACACACAGAGAGAGAGAAAATAATAGAACTTTAAGCATGCAATACAAAATGTGAATAATACTGATTAACAATTGAAATTCAGTGATTATCTGTGGTTAAAAAGTCAATCATTTGGCTCTAATTATTTTATGATTTTTTTATTCCTATGTTGATGTCATACTTCTATTGCTTCTATTCCATTACATATTTTTATGGACTATAACATGACACACACAAAGGGCTACATTCTCTTCTTAATGACACAAATGGCGCCATCTTCTGATGTATTAATACTATACTACAATGTAAAAAATAAAATAAACGGAGCATCAGGTATATGGTTTAACTGCAGTCATGTGCACAT
>NW_024631408.1:0-1012 GCF_008729295.1 Plectropomus leopardus
AGACTGCAGACACTCAGTCACAGCCTGCTGTCCCACTGTCTCCCTCGGTTTATGTTCCTCCATCACTGAGAGATGGTGAGTGTTACCATGTCTTCATCAGCTACAGCAGCACTGACTACCAGTGGACCCACTCCCTCATCAACCAGCTGGAGTCCTGCAGCCTGCAGGTCTGCTACCATGAGCGAGACTTCACTCCTGGCCGCACCGTGTTGGAAAACATGTCCGACTGCATCCAGGAGAGCCAGAAGGTCCTCCTGGTTCTCAGCCCGGAGTTTGTGAGGAGCCGCTGGTGTCTCCTGGAGGCCAACATGTCTCTGTTTAGAGACTGTCTGGAGAGGAAACCCATTGTCCCAGTGTTGCTGGAGCCAGGAGTCCCTGTTCCTCTTCACCTATGCCACCTCACCTATCTGGAGGCCAACGACCCTGACTTTAAGAACAAGCTGCTCAAGGTGCTCTGCACCCCCAACCAGCAGCTTCAAGGGTCCACTGTGGTGCCCTTCCAGCCTCCCTCTATCTACAATGGGAAGGCCCTGCAGCCTCTGATTGCTGTCAATGATGAGAGACTCAACAAATGGGATTGTGGCCAGTTCAGTGACATGGAGGTGCCAGATCAACTGCGTCTGATCATTGAGGACCAAGAGAAGTACAGAGACGCTGTGAGGATGATCAACAGCGTCTCTGAGAATAAAGTGTGGTTTCGCCCACTCTGGCTTAGAGTGCTGATGTACATTGCTAGTATTATATATTTTTTAACCCTGACAGCATTTTCTACATATATGATGGCTATATTTTTATATCCCTCTGGAAAGTTTATGTGTGAAAAGGGGAGCATAGGACTATACGTGCTCACTATTTCTAGTTTCTATTGTGTTCCAGTTGGCTTGTTTGTTCACATTTGTCTCTGGATGAATGATGATGAAAAATACATTATGAGGGAGATGCAGAAAGCTATAGGCCAGGCAAATCTAATCCTCTGTGAGGAGAAAGTGTTAATGGGCTGTCGGTCCAATTC
>NW_024631409.1:0-4164 GCF_008729295.1 Plectropomus leopardus
GTGTGTTGCAGTATGAGTGTGTGTGTTGCAGTGCGGGGCGGGGGCCTGCAGGTGGCGGTGTGCACTCACGCTCCGCTCTCCACCTGCACAGAGTTACATCTCTCGGGGAAGTTCTTGTCGTTGAGTCGCGCGCAGTCGGAGCTCAGGTCCAGACGTCTGCCGGCGAAGTTCCTCTGCTCGAAAAGGGTCACCTGAGGACACGTGACAGACAGGTGTTTCTGATCAACGCGCATTTCATCACTGTCACGTTCATTCTGTCACGTGCCTGTTAGTTTGACACTTTTTCTGAAGTTTTGCCACAAAAACCTCTGACAGCTTTATTTTACTCTCCCTCTCTCCTGCTGTTCATTTTATCGATCTTTTTTCGGGATCGACAGATAACCACAACACAGAGTGAAGTGTCTCTCCCTCTTTTTTCTCTTTTTAAGGAGAACAGGAAAAATACATATCGTCTCCGCAATGAAAAATATTAACCATAAATCATATAAATATTGTTAAATACTTTTAACAGTTAAATGAAACGTGTTGATAATCTGGCTGTAAGCAAACATAAACAAGATTAAAGAGAAAAGAGGAGGAAAATTACGTTAAAAAAATAGAAACACAGGGTTGGTGAGGATTTAAAGACGTCTATGAAATAGTTCAATTTTGGAGTAAACTTATTAGAGCTATTTTTCACTGTTAAACTTATCGTCTCTAATTTAAGAAAGGAAAAAACATCCTGGAGACACAAAGAAATAGACGGGGGTTTAGGAGTAAAATGCGACGCCCAAAAAAGGGAAGTAAAAGCTCGTATTTTTGATTGTGAAGAGTTAATTTGGAGTTGTTCGGATGATATCCCAAATACAGCTATAAAAGGATCCGTCTTTATCTGGACTCCGATCTTTTCAAAAGAAATCAAACCGGTCTGCTGAGGTGCCGAAGGCCGAAAACTTTTGTTGTGAAAAGCATCTGAACGCAGCACAGGAAGAACGATATCCATCCAGGTTTCGAAGGGTTAATTAATGCTGCTCTCTGATGCAGGCAGCTGCAGACGCAGATCCCCGGACAAGTGAGACTGAGACCTCCAAGTTCCCCAAAAATAGACCCAGCCAGCAGGGAACGTTCCCACAACATTGGCTAACGTTACAGACAAGTTGCAACATTTTAGAAAAACGTTTTAATCTAATGTTCAAAGAACATTTTATTTATTTATTTATATAGCTCTTTATCTATCGCGTGCTGTACTACGGCATTATTAGATATCTGAAACTACGAACTTCGACTTTCTCAGACATTTTTTTGATGTGTGAAACTGACTTCTTTGAGCATTACAAATGTCGACTTTTTCGGTTCACACATGCACGTTGTTTCAAGCGTAAGCAAAGTTTACGCAGATATCGAATTTAAGAGCAGATGTGAGCAGACAGTCAAAAATACCAGATATAAGAAACAACATTAGCCAGTGTTGTGGGAACATTTCCTGCTCGCTGGGTTTACGCTAAGCTACGTAGCTTTAGGTGTAAAGAAAACACTCCTGAAAATATTTTTACCACGAAATCCTACAAAGTATTATATAATAAATGAAAACAGCGAAAAAGTGCCGTAAAACTTCAGTACAGAGTCGATATGAAACAAGAAAAGTTTCAAACCAACAAAAGTCGGAGCGGTGCACTCACCCTCCCACTGGACCCGTAGAAGGCACGTTGGAGCACAGACCCCAGCTTGCTGCAGATATAGAAGCAGTTTTCGTGAATTATTTGACCCAAAACACACAAATGATTGATTCCTGCAGATGATATAGAAGCATATGATGGCGTGTTGACGCCGTGTCGTTGTGGTTACAGATTACACCTGAGATGATTTATCGTGCTTTAAATTTAAACCAAAAACTACAAAGCGTGTGTGTGTGTGTGTATGTGTGTGTGTGTGTCTCCTGCAGTGATCACAAAATCAGGTGATTTTGGGAAACTTGGAGGCGTCACAGAGAGGCAGAGCGGCAGAGCCGGCAGGAGGAGGGTGTGATGGCGGGTGGTGTGACCCCCAGGGGCCCCGCCCGGCCGCCGCCCGGCGCTCACACATACCTGGTTTGTTGGGCTAATCCTGGGACCTTAGTAAAGATGTTCATGTCAGCTCTGCGACGCAACAAGAAAGCCCCTTAAATACCGACAGGTGAGGACGGCCGACAGGTACTGGAAAGCTCAGAGGGCTTCTGCAACAGTCGCCGGGGCCCTGGACGCCATTGATATGCTAAACACACACAAATCACGCTGCACACACACACACACACACACACACACACACACACACACACACACACACACACACTCACGTAAGCTACAAACACAGAAAAAACATACAAACACACACAGCAATAGAAACAGATGTGTGCATGCAGGTACACAAACAACAAGCCGAGAGTTTCTGTACACACACACACACACACACACACACACACTAACATGTAAACGTGAGAGTGCAGTGCCAACAGTTTCAGCTTTGAGCATTTCAGCGTTTTATGACACAATGAGGTGTAAACAATGCAGCGTATGATAATGGACGTATTCACGCTTTGTTCAGGCCGGCTCTCCAACACGCTGTATTCACTGCAGAGGTCATGACCCCGGGGGGGGGGCACTGGCAGAGCTCCACTGTAGATTTACCTCCATGTACTTGAACAAGTGAATTTCCCACAAGTGGGATAAATAAATGTGTCTAAGTCTAAGTCTAACGTTGATCAGACTTTACTGCTCCGGCTGTTAAACTGCTGCATGTTTCTGTCACTGGAAACCTGCAGGAACACGCTCTGACAAACTGACGTCAAAATACAGTAAAATGAAAAAAGTATGTTTCCAAAATCCAGTGAAACATCATGAATCTGGACGCTCTTTTTGAGCCGTAATAACAGTTAACAAAACCAGCAGGCTGCTCTTGGATTTTACATATTATGCATAATATTTTTTATTTTTCTTGTTTTTATTTTTGGAAATAGGTCAGTTCTTATAATCTGCACCTCTAACCCGAACCGAACAAGCGTCAGCTGTTCACGCACACACGTTTTGGTCTCGCCAGAAGATTAACACATTCATCGCCATGTTGGCAAGGTGACTTAATTAATTAAATTTAATTAATTAGAATTAATTAATGAAAGCATGTTCAACCTCCTGCCAACAATATGTGGTTATAGACGTTTTACTGTCCGTTCGAACCTGGAACCTGGAAGGTTCTTAGAAAAAATCTAAGGTCTTTAGATAAAAAAATAGAAGTCTCTCCAAAATTATATAGATTTTTTAACCTCCCTGCCTGTTTTTTTTTTTTTATTATTTATTGTTTTTATTTGTTTTGTTTTATTGTTTTCTTTACACTCCCCCAATTTATCTATTTATTTATTTATCTATTTATTTATTGTCATTGTTGTTATTATTATTAACCTCAGATGCGTTCATTTTTGCGTTATCATGCAGTTGGAAATTAACATTTCATCAGCGCTGTGGTTCATGTGTGGATATTTAGGGAAATGTGTGGAAAAATCATATTTTTCTTCATGTAACACTGTATCGATTATTGTCTCCAAACATGAAAACTGACGATGAGAATTTATTCTGCCTCCTCTCTCATGCGTCTCTTGGCTGTGCACATTCTGTCAGAGCTACTTGTGTTTGCAGCTAAAAACAGTTTAACCCTTTGAAACCCGAGCAAACTGGCATGATTTCTCTAAAAAAAAAAAAAAAAAAAAAACATGGCAGGAAGACAATGAGCAAAGAATAGATGACCCACAAATTAGCACAACATTATTATAAATTACACAAAAAAGCTGAACATTATAAATACAAACAAATGTAATTTTTAAAATTGTGTAACATAATATTAAATATGTTTTTATGATCATCTCTTCCTGGCTTTTTTCCCCTCGCTTCTAAAGAATACATTTCTAAATCTGCCAGTTTCTCTCAGTGTGTGTGGAACATTTCTCACCAAGTTGCTCGTTGCCTTTTTTTCATGTTTTTGAGACAAATGACACCAATGTGCTTAAGGGTTAAAAACTTGAAGTTTCAGAGGGTTAAAGTGTCTCGTGGAGCGTCATGAGGCCGAGCTGCAGGCGCATCAGTGACATGAACTTTGCTTACAGTGTCAGAATCTCTTCTTTCTCCAAAAGATCTGTTTGCACCAGCAGATTCGCCGTCA
>NW_024631410.1:0-4084 GCF_008729295.1 Plectropomus leopardus
CCGAACAGCTGACAGTAGAAGAAGAAGGCCAGCTGGTCTATTTTTAGCAGAGTCCCTCAGAGTCCCTCAGAGTCTCAGACCCGATCCGTCTCCGCACGCCGTCTCGCCTCCAGCAGCTCCGACATGCCGGGAAGCCAGGCCCGGTCCAGGGCCAGAGACCGGAACAATGTCCTGAACCGGCCCGAGTTCATGTCCCTTAACCAGCCCCCCCGCAGGGAGCCGGGCCCGGGGGAGGGCCGGGGGGGCGGTGGTCTGAGGAGGGCCAGCAGACAGCCGAGTCAGCAGGAGGACGCCGGGGAGGGACGAGGGGGGAGGTAAGGCTCTCAGGCTCCGCCCACTGACATCACCACTCACATTTAGAGGATCCAGACCCTGGGGACCGGGACCAGGACCGGGTCCCGGGGCCAGGGTCCAGAGCTCCCAGTTAACGGCCTGAGGCTGCAGAGAGACCTCTGACAGGATCACCTGGTCTCTCCGAGTCCGACTGCAGCACGAAGGATCGCGACAGAGACGAAGCTCAAAACCACAAAAACCCTCCGATTCTTTGGAGGTGAAATTTGTTCATTTCTGAGAAAATATTGTGTTCTCCGGTCACACATTTACGAGAAAAATAAAAACTGATATTCCCTGCGGTTTAAGTCTGAAATTCATGAGGAAAAAAATATTGTCTGGAATTAAATTTATGATTTATTTTAAAAAATCAAAAATGAAAGAAAAAGGACAGATATTCTTTGAGATTAAATTCATAAATCAACCAGAAAAATAAAAACGTTATTCTTCGGTATTTAAGTGGTGAATTTATGAGGGAAAAAACCTGGAGAGTCTTTGTAAATAAAGTTGCAAAGTAAAAAATTCTCTGATATTCTCTCAGATTTAAGCGGTTAATTAAAAACAAACACCTGGAGATCTCTGGGATTTAAGTCGCGAATTTACAGAAAACACGGACAGATTCAGTTTCTGAGTCTGATTCAGTTTCTGAGTCTCAGAAACTGAAACAGAATATCAGTTATTTTTTCTTGTTAATTCTGGATTTTATTCCCAGAGAATACAATGTTTTGCAAATATTTACTTTCAGGTCATTGTTGTTTTGTAAATTTCCCTTTTTAATCTGCAGGAATATAAAATCATTTTCTCTTGTAAGTTTGCGTCTTTAAACTGTCTCTGTTGGGATCCCCTCATTATGTAGCAGAAACTGTTTGATCCTGTCAGGGACAAACACGAACTCGGACTCACGGCTGCAGAGTTTCAGCAGTAACCTGTTCTCGTGGTCTGTCCTGGTGTCTCTGTCCTCAGGGGGTCCAGGGACTCCTCAGAGGGGGGCTCAGCAGCTGATGGCGGAGCGAAGGACGCGCCCCGCTGGCCGGAGTCGGACTGCATGCAGCTGAATCCGTCTTTTCGAGGCATTGCCATGAACTCGCTGCTCGCCATCGACATCAGTCTGTCCAAACGTCTCGGCATCTGCGTGGGGACGCACGGTGGCTCCGGGGCCCCACTGCGCTCCATGGTGACGCTGCTGGCCCTCACTGGACACGCCCTCCCCTGGCTCTGCGGGACACTTGTCTGTCTCTGGAGGAGCAACACACTGGCAGGACAGGAAGTCCTCGTCAACCTGCTGCTGGGTGAGACAATTTTCATGTCTCCTGTGTCTGCTGTCCAACACATCTCCTGTCTCTACTCTCCAACACGTCTTCTGTGTCTGCTGTCCAACACGTCTCCTGTTTCTACTGTCCAACATTTCTCTTGTCTCTGCGGTCCAACGTGTCCTCTGTCTCTCTGCTGTCCAGCACACAGAAACCTGTGACTGAGCCGACCAGCAGGGGGCAGGATATCAGCTGTCTGTGCGGATTTCAAACTGCTGCCAAAAATTCTGAAATGTTTCACGTAATCTACAGTGACAGCAACATTTTGTCAATTTTCTCACGAACATTAAAGATTTATTCAGCAGTAATTTGCAGGTTTATTTTTACAGCAGAATTTACAGTCAAACATTCGGATACACTGTGGGTGATGTCTTCATACGAATTGTGTCGATGGACGCAGCCTGTCCTCTGTAGGCAGCCCGGTCTGTCCAAGTCTCTTTCAGTTTCTGATCCATCACGGCGCTCACATCGTGTACCGTCGTCGTGTTTCGAGCCACAGATAACTGAAGTTTGTGTTGCGTTTTCGTGGCACGGGTCCAGCAGCTGGTGTGGTTTTCATTTTCTTTATTATTTGGTTTGGTTGTCTCTGTCTCTGCTGTCCAACATGTCTCTCTGTCTCCTGCAGCTCTGATTCTGGACCTGATGACGGTCGCTGGCGTGCAGAAGTTGGTCAAACGGCGAGGACCCTGGGACTTCCCTCCGGGGTTCCTGGACTACGTGGCGATGGATCTGTACTCGTTCCCGGCGGCTCACGCCAGCCGAGCCGTCATGGTGTCCAAGTTCCTGCTGACACACCTGGTTCTGGCGGTCAGTCTCTGTTTCATATGTCCAGGACTCACAGTGTCCTGACTCGGTGTCCTGACTCAGTGTCTTCCTGTCCTCCAGGTGCCCCTCAGGATCCTGCTGTACCTGTGGGCGGTGCTGGTGGGCGTGTCCCGGGTACTGCTGGGTAAACACCACCTGTCGGACGTCGGCTGTGGATTCGCTCTCGGCTTCCTGCACTTCAGTCTGGTCGAGTCCGTGTGGCTCGACTCGGCCACCTGCCAGACCCTGATCTCCATCGGCACCCTGCGCTGGACCCCGCTGGTCTGAAACGGTCTGTACTGGTCTGAACTGGTCTGAAGTGGACCGCACAGGTCTGAACTGGACTGGATCAGGGTCAGACTGCAGTCCGCCTGATGCTCACACGTCTTTGAAGTGGTCCGGAGCGCTCTGGACCTGCTGCTGCGCTCTGATGTCGCTCCTCGTTCGGACCAGTTTGGACTGGTTTAACCCTTTGAAACCCGGAGCGACGTCGCTCTTCTTTCAGACGCCACGACACGAATTTAACCCTTTGAACTCTGAGCTCACTGACGAGGCAACGAGCAACGCAGTGAGACACGATCCACCAACTGCAGGAAATGAGTTCATTTAGGAAATGATTTTTATAAAAGTTAAAGGAAAAAGAAAAAAGACGGAGAAATTATATTTCTGACGATCATAATTCTGCTTCAAATTATTTTAAGAATTGGAGTTTTTCAACACTTCTTCCAGGTTACTTAAAAAAAATGATTATTTTTTGTGTGAAAGCGGGAGAGCGGGGAAGACGTGCAGCACACAGGTGAGCTACCAGGCTCCTCCCTTTTTTCAGTCATTTTCAGGTAATTTTCTCGTACTTTTTACTAGTTTATGATTAATTTTGGGGTCATTTCTTCCTTCGTTGCTCGTTGCCTTCTCACCGTGTTTTTGACAGAAATGAGGTCAAACTGCTCAGATTTCAAAGGGTTAAAGCGGTTTTGGACGGCGTCTGTCCAGGTGTCCTTCCTGTTGTTGGACGGACGTGTCACATCAGCTCAACGTCTGATACGCAGAAACCCTCAGGGGAAAGTTTGGCTGTTTAACCCTTTAGAGCCTGGACTGACATCAGTTTTCTTGTGCTGCATTCAGATGCCTTTTGCAGGCTGTTTAACCCTTTAAAACCCGAGCAGATTGAACGTGAGGGAAAAAAGGCGCCGAGCAACAAAGCAAGAAAATGACCTCAAAACTAGCTCTGAAAAAGTGGAGAGTTTTATGAAATTATCCAAAATAAAATAAAATAAAATGACACTTTAACAAAAACAAACACACAATTTTTTTTTAACCTTATTTAAGGGAATTATTTGTATTTTAATTGCAGCTTTTTTCCTTCCTGTTTTTCTTTTATTGTGTGTGTGTTCATTTTCAGGTAACTTTTGTCAAAGTTTTTTCCTTTTTTTGTTCATTTTTAGGACATTTCGTCTCCAGCTGCTTGATGCCTTCTCCTCATTTTTAAAAAGATATCAAATCATTACTCAGGTTTCTAAGGGTTAAACTGTAAAGATGCTTAATGTGTGCATGTCTGTGTGTGTGTGTCTGTGTGTGTGTGTGTGTGTGTGTGTCTGTCTGTCTGTGTGTGTGTGTGTGTGTGTCTGTGTGTGTGTGTGTGT
>NW_024631411.1:0-2800 GCF_008729295.1 Plectropomus leopardus
CGTCTTTGCTCTCTGTATTTCGGCTGTAATTGCACACCAACAGAGCCGGAGGCACAAATGGCTTTTTTTTCCACATGTGCAGTAGTACTCACCAACACCTGTAAACAGATATGTTATGTCAAGTTATAATAAAAAAAAAGTCCTCGGTAGCTGATGTTCTAACTCTGTTGTTTGAGGAAGAAACTTCCAATGGTAACTTCTTGTTACATCCAAATCTTGTTTCTCGTTTCCAGGTCGAATTGGTGCTACAAAAACAAGTTTTTTGTTGGGCTTCTTTAAACAGAACCTGTCTGCAGATGCAACAAAGAGCCGTCTTTATGGTTTCGCCATACGTGCTACCAACAGCTTGCAGTGTTTATAACCGCACAATAAAACGACATGGCAGAACACACTAAATTAGGACTTTTCCTCTGTGTTTGCATTTTGTATTTGTCTTGAGTTCACCACCACATCCTTCAGTTCATGTCTGGACTCACGTGTGTTTTCCTCTTTACAGCCAGAGCTCCTGGAGCACGGGTCATTTGAGTTATTTAACACTCAGTCAGTATGACATCCGGCTTTGCCTTCAGTCAGCTCCTGCTCTTTTGAATGCCGGCAAGCCTGAACGCAGAGGCATCGTTAACAAATAGATAGCTGAGGAAAAGGAGGGGACAGGTGTTTCCTGGTGTGTTACCTAGAGGCTGTGCTGTCATAGAAACAGCTGGCAACAGGATGAGGTCATAGTTTTGTACCTAATGATTTACACACACACACACACACACACACACACACACACACACACACACACACACACTTGTCTATTTCAAGAACGATGGATGTCTTATGTAAGTACTCCCTATTTAGTGTCAATAGGGGGAATTAATGTACAAAATGTTGATGAGACGAGCGTCCTCCTCCTAACACCATTTACATATCACCACTTTTTTTAGAAGCCATGATGAGAGTGGTCTCTCAGAGGACAATTAACTAAGCGTAGGCTCTAAAAAAAATTATATTTGGCTATGTAATTAGAGATTGGATTGAAATGCGTTTTCCCTTCCCACTCGATTAAACTGTTGCGTACATTAAGCTGTGGTTACTCAATCAGGTCCATTATCCCCAAATACTTTACATAACCTGATTCAAAACCAAGCAAACCTCTGCTTTCCATTAGTTTGGCTTTTACTTCACTTAAAAGCTAACACACCATTTATTTTTGTTTCATCTGCAGCCTAAATGTGTCGCTATCATTCACATGTTTGTAGTTTTACACTTGCCCCCTAAAAATGTGCTTTTGTTATATATTTATAAGCCAAACCTTTAACTTATTGTCTATTTTGCTTAGGCCTCTGCAAATCTGAGTCCTTTCAACAAAATTAAACATGGGGATGTTCACAGATTAAATGGATAAAATTAACATTATGTAACCGGTTATACTAATATAAAAACAGCTGTTTGTTTATTGTACTTAAAACTGTTATTACGTAACCTAAATTGCAGATGTCAAATCGAGTTATTTGGTAAATTTGACAGATGAAATAAAAAGGCAATTCATTCACTAATACTGTCTTTCTTCTGCTGTTCAGATTTTTACAATGAAAACCTGAAGTGTGGACTCAAGTCACATGACTTGTCATGAGTTTGATAACTTTAGACTTGCAACTCGACTTGTTCTCTAACATCACCAACTCGTGATTTTAATGTAGACCTGAGCCTTTGACATGGAAATACTTGAAACCTTCCCCCAAGCCCAAAGATGAAAAAGTATGTAGCGGTTGACATTGTGGTATACAACATCAAAGTACTCTGTTTACCACTAAACAGGACAGATACATTTAATGTGTGAACTTGAGTGCAATGACTTGAACCCACATGTTTCTTTGATTTATGACTCAGTGCAGCACAGAGTGTACAGTATGTATGCACAAAAAAAACGAACTTGTAATCCCAGTAATGTCCCTCCAACTGCGACCACATAATCACTGACTGTTGGAGAACTGAACTTGTTTCTACAGGTCCTATAAACATACACACACACACACACACACACACACACACCGTCACAGACCTGCTGCACTGGTCTCTGCTGCTGCTGCTGTTGCTGCTGCCACACCTGAACCCAACTGTCATAACCATTAATGCTGTGACACACACACGTACATTAAAGGGCAGTGAATCCCCAGGGTGCTCTTGAGGCACATTAATGTGCACTTCCACGCTCCATCTTTCTTTGTTAGATTCACTGTGTACAGCCACACACTCTCCCCTGGGTGCTCTCAAGACACAAATCTGATGTACTCGAAGCCAGTTTCTTTCTCTCTACCCACATGCTAACACACTCGGTTATGCACACTTTTTCACACACTTACAATGTGGTAAACACACACTCGCTCGCAGTCAGCTGTTAGTCATGGCTCAGCTGAACCAACTTATACGCAGACAACAATTTTTCTGATTAATTATAACTTGATCTTTCTCACAGCCGAAATCTTTGTTTTTCTAATCATACTTGGAACGAGAAAAACAAAGACTTTTTTTGGGAGATTTTTTGTGTTCTAGGGATAATCCTTTTTCCTTTTGTGTAAAATTTATGAAATAGCCACAAGATTTGGCATTTGAACAATGTTAGAGGGTTTATTAGTTGAATAGTGTGAAGTAGGGGCAGACCAAGTCATACAGGAATATTTACTTGAATTAATTAAAGTACATTGTGTCATGTGATATCTAAAATTATCTCAGTTTTCATAGGATCTACTTTCAAACGAGAATATGCTTCTTATGTAGGTCTAATTTCTTTATAGTGTTATATTTGACTATATTT
>NW_024631412.1:0-743 GCF_008729295.1 Plectropomus leopardus
TCCGGAGACCACGCTGTGCGTCGAGGTGAGGCCGACTGTATCTAGTCGGAACTTCTCAACTTCGCACACCTCGCAGTGACCCGCGTCCGGGCGAGGGAAACTCTGAACCATTTGTTGTCTTCATCATAAGGATCTTGTGAGCTACACTTTGTCTGGTCCCTCCCCTAGGACCTGTTTGCCATGGGTGACCCTACCAGGGGCATAAAGCTCCCAACAACTGAGCTCCTAGGATCACTGGGACACGCAAACCCCTCCACCACAATAAGGTGGTAGCTCAGGAAGGGGTCCTGTAAATGTAGGGCTCTGATAAACAAAGTATTACAGAACTCCGTATAGTCTGCGTATAGTGTCCTGTTTACACCAATTATACATAGAGAAGATGAAAATCTATGACATAGAACAAGGTTTTACAGTTTAAAAGGTTAGTTCTGTGTTTTTCATCCTGACCACTATTTTCCTGTGCTTTGTGCCTAAGTGACTAATGTAACAACAACTTTTGAATTTGGTCAGTAGACAGGCTGTAGTGTAAACACTCAGGGCATGTTTGCAGTGTCAGTTTACTTTCACTGAAAAGGTTTGTTTTTGCCATTGACATACTTAGATTGTTGGTCTAAGTGTGTGTCAACATTATGTAAATGATCCCTGCAGAGGTCGACCTATTTAATATTAATTATATTTTTTAATTAATTTTAATTTATTTATTTCAATATCTTTTTTTAAAAAAATTTTGTGATTTATTTTTA
>NW_024631412.1:798-1019 GCF_008729295.1 Plectropomus leopardus
CGAGAAGACTGGTTCCGGAGACCACGCTGTGCGTCGAGGTGAGGCCGACTGTATCTAGTCGGAACTTCTCAACTTCGCACACCTCGCAGTGACCCGCGTCCGGGCGAGGGAAACTCTGAACCATTTGTTGTCTTCATCATAAGGATCTTGTGAGCTACACTTTGTCTGGTCCCTCCCCTAGGACCTGTTTGCCATGGGTGACCCTACCAGGGGCATAAAGC
>NW_024631413.1:0-5081 GCF_008729295.1 Plectropomus leopardus
TTTTTCCTAATGTTTTAAAAAGAAATGCACCCATTTGTTTAGGATTTAAACATTTAAATTGCAAAAGGCATGTAAAAAGCCAGCACAAGAAGTGATGTCATTCCAAAAGGTTAATAAAAAAATATTGAACTTTTAGGTTTATAACTTCAGAGCCACAATGTAAAGGATAAGAGAGCAATGCACAGCACTATAAAGAGAGTTATATAATATATTTCAAATTTAATATGTGGAAGATGATCAAGAAAATTTTTATTTGCAAAATACTGGCAAGATTAATGAACACTGAAAATGGTCTCATGTTCCGTTCTATACTCCTCAGCTGTGTAAAAGTAGGCCAGCGTAGACCCATTCTTCTATCAGTGCTCCTGTGACTGTTTCACAGTCTGGGGATGGAGGTGGGTGGGGTACAGGGTGGCTAACGAGGAACAAGATAAATGAGCGTTGTAAGAAATCCATTGTAATGGAATTGTACATTTTTTTAAGAACTGGGTCTCCATTTGTTCTCAGTTCTAGCAGTGAAACAGGAATGCAGTAGTTTTATTAAAACACATTTTTGCATCCAGTGTCATAACCATATTTGTGTGGCTACACAGCTGCTCATTCATCTCTAGTCTGGGCATGTGTGAAATGATGAGGGTCTCAGCTGACGGAGCGTCTGGGGCCACGCCTGTCTTTGTCGTCTCCACATCAGCCCTCCTCCGGCCCCGTCCTCTCCATCGGTATTTTACTCTCCATCTTTCCCCTTTGCCCTGTTACCCTGACAACAGACAGACACCTAGACAGGCGTTTCCTTGGAGACGGGACAGATGAGCGCCCCCCTCCTTTTCTGACAGCATGCATTGCAACACAACCTGTGAATGTGAAATCATATTAAGATAATAAATATAAAGCAGAGGAAGTTTCTTTTTCTCTCCTGCATGAAGACAAAGTCAGTCTGAGTCTGTTTGTTTGATTGACCACGCTGAGAGTTCTGGGCAATTGCACTGCAGCTGTGGCTCAAGGTCCAAATAGACTTTTTGGCTTGCTGAATATGGATTTTTTTGTGAGCACAGTAGCACATGGCTGTATGGCAGATTGTGGATTTGGACATAAGGACAGGGAGGGTGGAGGGGCAGAGAAGATTAGCAATCTTTAAGTGTATCACACGAAGGGCCTCAAGCTGTCAGTCCACTGTCTGAATCTGACATCACAAACCTTTTAGTTTTCAAACTGACTTTCCTAAATTTGGCAAGATAACAGTTTGAGAAATAACAAAGATCTAACAAAGGAAATGATAGGTGCTTATATTGAAACCAAGTTCTTACCTCCGAGGCTGAAAAATGAGGCCAATATGGAAGTGCCAAAATACTGCAGTACCTCTAATGTCCATTCGAGGCTGGCTCCAAAACAGAGACACTCCTCACAGACCTCCATGCTCAAATGTCAAACTTTACAGCAGAAATAATCACATTTACAGCCTGGTATAAAAGACGGTTTTAGTCTTTGAATCTAATTTCAACATTCATGACAACTGTATGTTTTTTTTGTGTGTGCTTTTTTTATAACTCGCAGGGTGGCCTCAGTGACAGGCTGTGTGCTAACAGTGTCCCTGGCTTTTAGTCAGAACCACCCCTCACTCCTGCAAAGCTCAAGCTTCTCTTCCAAATGTGGTCACTTCTGGCTCCAAAAACCAAGGCAATAGTCATAATTCCAAACTCATGGCTGTGAAACAGCAGTCCACAAACCAATGGGTGACGTTACAGTAGCCAGGTCCCTTATTTATACAGTCTTTGATAAAAACAAAAAAAATGTTCCCTTTAGAGCCATCAGGTGGTACTATCAAGACTGAGACTGGCAGACAGCAAGGCATACTGCTACTGATCAGAAGTCAAGCTTCAACTGCAGGATTTTGTTCCACAAATAAGACAACCTCTTCAGATCCACACATTTCAAAGTGACATTACTAAACCTAGCCTTGGAGCATAAATTTACTTAATGCTGTTTCTTGCAGGCCATTAAATTTGTTATTATTAAGTTATTTTAACCCTAAAATCCTAAAATCAGTCCTAATCATAAATATCAAATATTCATTGATTTTCAGTTTTTTGTCATGATGCCTTTAAAATGAAAAATCACAAAACTTGAATTATTTTCAATGTACTACACACAAGTAGATTTTTTTTATTATTATCACATCTTATGTCAATGATTAGTAGCAACATTGATTTTTATACATTTTTATTTTTTGTGCAGTGTCAAACACTCACCTCTCACACCGCTCTGCACACAAAATGTGCTTTTCAAAATCAGGCTATAAAAAACAACAGCAATAATATTGTTTTCTGTTTTCATTGAGTTTATTTTTAACCAACATCAGTCTTAATCCTAAATATCAAATTTTCATTAATTTTCAGAATTTTAGACCTTTAAATGCCAGGTTTTTGCCACTATGTTTGAAGGTGTAAAATAAAAAAAAGAATGCAAATGCATTATATTCAGTATACTACATGCAAAGTAGATTTTTTTATTCATTTATTTATTTATTTATTTAATGACAGTCAGTGATCAGCAGCAACACTGATTGTGACAGTGCACCTAGTGGAAATAGTAGTATTGGTAGTATTTTCTTCATATGTCAGATATGATAAAAAATGTCGTCAGGTGTAAAATAGTCAAAATGACAAATTCTAAGTCAAAAGCCCAGAATGACACCCAGAAATAATGCAAGTCATGTTTTTATGCTTTGATGGCTGTGGGATCAAAAATGTCAGTTTGAATGAGTTTCAATGGACCATTTTTTGACCTTAACAGTCTGAATGTAACAATGTAGTTTCCACAGTGTGTTTTAGACTTATTGTAGGAGTTGAGCTGGAAATTCAAAATACACAATTTTGCCAAAATGTACGCCTTAAACTGAACACAGCCAAAATTATAAAAAAAAGAAAAGAATAAAAAGTGTTTAAAATGTGCCAATCAGTCCCTGATATTCAAAGAGCTCATAGGTTACCACTTTAAACATACAGTCCCTCACTTTGTGTTAACTTCCAAAGCAGCGGGAATGTACTAAAGCTTTACATGAGGAGGTCCTGTTGGGGGCAGAATAAAAACGCAGCTTTAGCTCTACATAGTCACCTGAAAAAGAACGATATCCTCTGGCTCTAATTAGGCTCTGTAATAAACTGAACACAGCATGGATGAAACCGCTACCTCTCACCACCTCCTCTTATTCTGAGCCAGAACACAAAGGTGCTGCTCTACCTCCACAGTAACCTTGACAGGTAATCATTAGACCAGAGGGATCTGGAAAGGGTGCTGGTGCCTTCAGGGGTTCTTTTTTGTTCCCTTTTCCTTCCTTCCTTATGTTCTCCTCTGGCATCTTATTTCCAATCTCCTCCCTCTCTCTTCTTCCTCTCTCTTTTGCCTGTTTTATCCTTTCATCCTTCTCTTCTCCCTCTCCATTCACTGCTGTCTTCTCTCTCTTCCCTCATCCTCCTCTGACAACATCAGGCCTGTTTGATCTTCAGCACAGAAAACCAGCAGCTACCACTGTGCCATCTAAAACATCTCTATGGTTGCTATGGTTATTCACTTAGATACAATTACTATAGCAACACTGTTCCCAGGGACTAGGAGGAAGTGGCTCAGCGGGAGTCCAGGTGGAGACTCACAAAACACATGCACTGTATGAAACACACAGGACGCTTTCATGTTGGTGTGCCCCTGAGGTCTGAACACTGGACGCACTCTGTCCTCCTCAGTTGGAGTCAGAGAGCAGGTTTTAGTTTTGTCTCTGAACATGTTAGATGATTCCAAATCTGGAAACCTCGTTATGATGGCAAAACTCCAGGGGCCTCATTACTAACCATGGGTTACACACCAGACTGTCCTGGAAAAATGTGTTTGCCATTGTGCATAGAAAGGCTGTTTTTTTAGGGTTTTTTTTTTTTAAGCCTTGATAACAAAATATGTGTACAGACAACATGTTTTCTAAAATTACATGGAGGCTTAGGGTACATTTTAACCACTGACATAAAGGGACAATTGCATGTATGAACATAAAACAGCAAACTTTACTACAAACTTAAAACTTCTCAGTTTAGGCATGATGGGAAATATAGATGGGAAATATAGATGACATATAAGTGATTGGGACCGCAGTGAAAACGTTGTTTTTGAAAGGCTAAACACCATTAAGAGGCAGAATGAAGCAGAATATTTTGTTAGATAACGATGTGTTGTAAATTTTGGAAATGATCTCTTTTTTTTCATTAATCTTGACTTTTGGACTTGACCATGTTCTTGAGTGATTGGAAATGTTCGTCGTCCTCTGGCATCCTCCGTTAGCTGTGCTGTGACACACAGCTACTAGCTTAAAAATGCAGGTAAAGTTTGTAGATCTATTAGCTAAATCTATTTCTATCAACAGATATCTACTGACTGGGCAAACTAAGCATTTCTGTGTTTATATCTGGTGTTTTTATTTAGTTTGGGAAACCCTACAATCTCGAAAAAGTATTAGCACAAGTTGGCCAGCGGACTGAAGAGGGACTAGAAAATATGTCTGCAGGTTGTTATTAGGGTTCAACCTACTTGCTGGAGTAGTAAACCAGGTTTAATTTCATATAGGATTCTACTGACATGAGTGATTGTTTTCCAGGAATTAGTTAGACTCCATGTATTTCAATGGTAACAGTCTAACAGTCACAAAAAGCTTTTACTTAGCTAATTTCCCCAGAGCACATCCTCTTGTGTAATATTGCTAAATTCTCTCTTTTAGCCTGGTTTTTGGTCTCTACCAGCTCCTGAGAAAGCTAAAGCAGCTCAGTGCTCCATATTGTTCACCATGGAGTCTCTCAGAGGTTTTTTGCTGCTGTTTTTTTCTTACTTAATTTAAAGAAAATAAATTAGATTTTTACATATTTGGCATATGGAGAAATACATGCTATTTCCTCTAGGAGCATTGTCACAATCAATGTTGCTGCTGATCACTGATATATCCCACGGTATCATCAGCAAAAAAAAAAAAATCTGCCTTGCATGTAGTATGTTGAAAATAATAATGATAATAATAATATAATAATAATAATAATAATAATAATAAT
>NW_024631414.1:0-5831 GCF_008729295.1 Plectropomus leopardus
ATTATTATTATTATTCCAAATAAGACACAATAATAACTTTATAATCCAATATCTATAAAACCTAGAGCACTAAAAATGTCTTAATTTTGTTATCCTGCGTCGGGAATCTCTTTTTATTTTGTAAAGCTCTTAAAGGATTTATGAATTATTTTCTCTTCACTATGCTTTGGCAAAAACTTTAAAGGAATAGTGCAAAAAAATCTCAAAAAATGGCTAGTTAAGGCAAGGGTTTGGTTTGGTTCACATCAAATATATAAATTTTTTATGCAAATATTCCCGGTGGAAATGTTTTTAAAATTTCAACAGACTGACTTCCCGTCAGTTTGAGGCACCGTCTGTATTTTTCTTTCTCCCTACAACAGGAAAACAACAGAAAAAATCTAGAAAGAAAAATGAAGAACTGGCTCAGTGATAAAAAGCTCTTTCAAATAAACAAAAGAGGCTCTAACAAGCAGCTGTGTTCACTGAATTCAATCTTTAAAACCATTTGTTAGTAGGATGATTTTGTTGTGCGTTTTCTTTTTTCCTTTTTTAATACCCTGTCTGCAAAGCAAATATCCCCCGCCGGGACAGTGAAGAGTTGAAATGAACTTAATCAAGACGCCTTTTTTTCAAAAGGACAAAAACAGCAACAACAACAAAAAAAAGATATATTTCATCCTTCTGAGCGCTCGAAGTAGAAAACGGGTTTGAGGGGAGGATGGCGTTTGTGCGTCGGAGACCTCAGAGGATCGACGGGAGGTCGTCTTTCTTTTTATTTCATTCAGTTCAGACATTCAAGCGTCGGCCGCTGTGTGGGAGACGGACGTGGACGCGCGGGGCTTTTTATCGGAGGTGAGGAGGTTAAACAAACCGCCCACTTAGTCCTCATCCTGCCAGGCTTTTCTCTTCTTTCAAACGCAGACAAATCCAGCCTGCAGGTGCAAAACCAGCATCCAAGTGTGTCACACTGAACAGCGAAATATGTCAGATATTTCTAATTTCTCTCTCCATGAGATCCAGAAGATTAAACCTTGCACTTTTTCTCATAAAATGTAAGAAACAGTGGAGTTATGCTGTTTTCATTTCTCTGTGGCATGTTATCGGCACTTTTCCTCCAAGCTCGTAACATCCAACACGCGAATAAACAGCTAAATACAGTTTCCCTTTGCCTTTTTCCTGCCTCTTTTTAAAACCTATTTTCTGAATCTTTTTATGTCTCATGTTTTGGCTTCATTTCTCAGCCCTGAAAGTTGCCTTTTCATTAAAGCGTTAAGTTTTAGCACGTCTGCTACATAACGACGTGCAAATGTAACGTATCTGTGACGTGCAGAAACATACGATATCAAACTTCTTTCTTTTTTTTGAACGGTTGGGTTGCTGTCGCAGGGGCAACCAAACCTGCTGTGTGCAAATGTCAAAGCACACGAGCCTGCAGGCAGATGCGTCTGGGAAACATCAATTACAGACACCGGTCGACGCTCATTTTACCACAATGAGCCCTCCAGCTCGGAATAAATCAAAGAAGGCAAAAGAAAGCCAGACTTTGTACATTATGCGTGAGAAAAGACGTCCAGGATGAGGACTAAGAGCTGATTTAGTTAACATTCCCACCTCAGACAAAAGCGGCGCCGAGCCGCTTGATTGGCCGACGACGAGTGACGACATCACGTGGGCTGAAGCCAAACTTTCCTCCATCAACGTGGCAGAAAATCCGGACGTGCTCGTGTTCAAATTCCTGCAACTTGATCGTGATTGCACAAAACAAATCACTGACTCAGGTCATCCCATATCTTTTTTTTTTTTTGGTACAATCCAACCAGCTCCTAAGAGGGAATTTCTTTTCTCCGGACGTCCTGAACCGAAAACACTTACAGCTTCCGTCACGGTTTCCTCGTCGTTTCTGTTCTTCAGTCCACTTTCGTGTTTAGAGACAGGAGTCTTTCTGCTTCCTTTAAACTGACGTTTCCTCCGCCGTCCAGGAGTCACAGCAGCTCCTTCCTATTTGTTCTCTGAGTAGTAGGCGTTCCCGTTGGGCAGCGAGGAAAACGGGAAACCTCCGTTCCCGACCACCGGACGGCTGTTGATCTGGAAACCGAGAAAAGACAAAAAATTATTTCTTTATCTACTCATTTATTTTCAAGTTTTGGGTTTTTTTTCACACATATTCACAAATGTCTGACAGCAGTTCAGAGTTTCCAATCAACCTGATTTTGAGTGGAAACTGGAAAAGATGTTGAAATGAAGGTTAAATATAAATTTTGAGGTATTTTTGTCCATTTTTTGGTGAAAAATATTGTACTTTTGAATTCATATTACATTTTAGTTACAAGCTACTGTGCAAAGATTTCTATCAAATCAAACAAAACACGAGAAACTAATGAATCACGATGTAATATTGTGGATTAAAACGGCTGACAGTATATAAAGTAATCAAATAAACTCTTCTTTTACCAGCAGCAACATTTAAGTGATGAACAATTCATGAATCGACAATGAATATAAAAATATAAAATTTAAATAATCCAAAAATTTGCATGAAATTTATGAAAAAGTACAATAAAAAATACCTGAAAGTTGTTTTTTAAAAAAAGGAAAAGGAAAGAAAAAAACCCAAAACAAAGACATGATCTGAAAAATAAATAGAGATCACCAAAAAATTAGAAAGAAATTAATTAAAAAAATACAATGAAATTACCTGAAAATTAGATTTTTAAAAAGGAAAAGGAGAGTTTTAAAAAAACCCTCAAACAAACAAAGAAATTATCTGGGAAAAAAATTGAAATTACCAAAAAATGAACATGAAATTCATTTAAAAAAGTACAATAAAATTACTTCAAAATTAGTTGGTTTTTTGATGATTTTTACTGAAAAAGGCAGTAAAAAAAAAAGCAACCCTAAAACAAAGAAATTATCTGAAAAAAATTGGAAAACCACCCAAAAATTAGCAAGAAATTCCTTTTAAAAAGTCCAATAAAATTACCTCGAAATTAGTTTTTTTTGTTTTTTTTTTGAAAAAGGAAACAAACAGTAAAAAAAAAAAACAACCCTCAAACAAACAAAGGAAATCACCCAAAAATTAGCAAGAAATTCATGAAAAAGTACAACAAAAATCAGTAGAATAAAAGGGAAAAAGACTGTAAAAAAAAAAAGAAGAAGAAAACAAAGAAATGATGTGAAAAAAGCCTAAAAATGTAGAATAATTTCCAGCTCAGGTTTCACAGCTCTAATTATCTGTGAAAAGTGTCTGACAGCAGCACATCAAAGTGGAGTCCCGCCTGGTGTGGAAGGTGGTTTACCTGCGTCTGTTCGCTGAAGCTCAGGTACGGCTGTTGCTGCACCAGCAGGCTGTCCGTGTTGAGGCCGGCCGTCATCTGGCAGGACAGCGCCGCCTCGTCGGGACCGGGGATCGCCGTCGTCCCCGGCACGGCTCCACCTCCGGGGAGACCCTGATAGAAGCAGGACGGCTTAGAGGGAATCTGGTTGGCGTTGGGGTTCAGTCTCTGGCAGGACGGCGCCTGACTGAGGTGCGCTCTGTTCGCGGGCACCGCAGCGGGGGCGTTTCTGAACATACAGCTGCTGGAAGGTGCGAGAGGCTGCGGTTCGAGGACCGGCTGAACGGGAAACAGTACATCTGAAGTGTCTGGAGTCCTGAACATCGGCCTGCTGTTGACGGCGTGGGACGTGACGAGTCCCGGATTCCCCTGAAATCCGGACATTTGGTTGAGACTCATTTGTTGGTGTCCGCCTGAGATCAGCGGCTGCTCCCGCGACCAGGACTGTCTCTGATTGTCACTGTTTTGTGTCTGAAGTGCAAAGTGTCCCTGTAAGCAGCTGGACGAGGACGGGTCTGCGGGGAAACCTGTCTCGTTTGAAATATTTTGGGTGTACGTTTCTACAAAGGCGTCGGCTTGGTTTGGGACGGACGAGTTCCACTGGTTTCCCTGAAAGGTAAACACGGGATGTCGTTTCACGCTTTGGTCCTGGAGGCCGATCGGGACGTTTGGCGTCCTCATCTGCATTGTTTGGGACATTTGGTTGGTGTGACTGTTTTGGCTGAACGCTCCGAGGTCCTTGGCAGCGGCTTGCATGTTTCTCAGTTGAGACGCCATCGGGCCGTTGAAGGCGTCGCCTGGCGCTCCCAGCTGAACAGAATTCGGGAGCGCCTGCTGTGAGGAGATCTCCTGCAGAGTTGGACCGTTTAAGCTCATCTGAGGAAGGTCCATGTGGGTCAGTTTCATCGTCTGTCCTCCGTTTGGCATCAGCTGGTTCTCCAGAGGCCAGCCGAGCTCCCCGCCCTGCTCCGGGTTCTGGTTCTGGAGCTCCAGCATGGATAGACAGTCCGGTATGTCGTCGATCTGATCCGGCAGTTTGAGCCGCCCCTCCCTCTGGAGCTGCTCCTCCACGTACGACAGGATGTCGTTGCTCAAGATATCGTCCAAGTCCTCGTTCATCTCGCAGGTGTTCATCTTCAGCAGCGTGCTCTCCCAGCTCTTCAGCTCCTCCGGACCCACGTCCAGGGCGTCGGCGAGGTCGTTCTCCCCGAGGATCTGCTGCAGCGTCTCCATCATGTCCTGAACGGTGGCCTCGGCCTTCACCAGGCTCCCCATGACGGGTTTGGGCGTGGTGAGCTGCCAGACGTCTCCGGGGACGTTGACTGTGGCGTGCGTGTCCTGGAAGGCGATGTCGTTGGCGGAGTTGAGGGTGTTGCCGTTGCTGTTTTCACAGTAGAGAGACTGATCCTGACTCAGCATGGCGCCCAGTATGGAGTCGCGGCTGACGGTGTAGCTGTCTAACTTCCTCTGCTTGGGGGCGGAGCACGGGTCGGGGACGTCGACGCTCGGGGTGATGTCGTAAAGTAACGCCTCTCCGGTGGTGAAGTTGAACGGTAGCTGCAGCCGGCGGAGGCGCAGCTGCTCTTCTCCTTCTTCATTTCTGCGGAGGAAAAAACAAAAACATCAGACAGAAACAAACCGTCTTTAAAACCTGAACTAACCGGCTCCATTTCCCCCGAAAACACAGGGCGAAGAAAGTGAGCGACCAAAGAAGAACTGTCACAAAAATTGGCAAGAAATTAGTAAAAAGTTACAAGAAATGTACATTAAAATTAGTCGGGAAAAAAAGGAAGTAAAAAAAACAAGATTTCCTTGGCCTGGAAAAGGTGGTAAAAATTTAAGAATTCTATCAAATAATTTTCAAATATATAATTATGATAATTAAAAATCTTTTTTTCCATATTTGTTTCTTTTTTCCCCTTATATTAATTAATCGAAAGAAATCAAACCAACCAAGATTTAACCCTTTAAAACCTGAACAATTGAACATTATTGCCTCTGAAGGCAGCACAAGAAGAGTGACGTCACTTTAAGTTTCAAAGGGTTAAGTTAGTCAGACTCACGTCAGAGCTCTCTGCCGCGCCACGATGAAGTCCGGTTTCCCTGCTTTAAAGACCACCCTGGCGTTGGCCTGGACCCAGATCCACATCCCGGTTTTGGCCAGAAGCCTGAAGACGGTGAAGCCGCTCTCTCCGGTTTTCATCACTGAGACGACACAGAAAGAGTCGGACGTACATTAACACCTTGAAAACCTGAGCAAATCGGCTCAATTTCTTTTAAATATTTGGGAAGAAATCTGCAAGAATTTCATGGTTATATGATCTTTATCTAATAAAGGCAAAAAAATGCCCAAAAAATAATGTTAATTTAAAAAAAAAAGAAAATTATCCTAAATTTTACCACACAATTTTTTAAAAAGGAAAAAAAAAATTAAAAAGGAAATGACTGTAAAAAAAAAGCTAAAAAAATATAATAAATTTGTAACATAATTTTGAATGTGTTCTTATGATACTCATA
>NW_024631415.1:0-7670 GCF_008729295.1 Plectropomus leopardus
GTAGAAATGAAATGTCACCTTACAAAAAATAATTGATTATTTTTTTTCTTTTTATTTTTAACTGTTGTTTTTTTTTCATTTTCTGAAACTACCAAGTTGTCCTGGATAAAAAAAAATAATAAAAATCCAAGTATTGTAGGGAGAGAGGCAAAGAGTGAAGGTTTAAATAGTTGTTTAGAAGTAACACTATCATGAAAAAACCAGGTCATCTACAGAAACCTCTGAGCGTCTGTCGAGTACGAGGTTTCTCTGCAAAGTGTGTTAGAGGACAGCGCCAAAAATTGAATTTTGTTTTGTGGATGAGACAAAAACACAATTTGCACTCCTCCTTTTAAAGGAGAAAAAGGATTAAAAAAAAATAGCATTTCTATCTCTATCTATCTGTATATTCCATTTCTGACCCCCAAAACTAAAAATGGCTTGTTTTTCATTTTTAGATTTTGAAATGAAAATCAAAAATTAATTAATTATTGAATTTATTTATTCATTCATTTATCTGTTTATGTATTAATTATTGTAATTATCTGTTTATCTATTTATTGATTGACGTATTTATTTTTTCATTTCCGTTTGTAAAAGTAAAATTCAAAGACCAAAAAGTGCGCTGACCATCCGACCCTCATGAGTTTGTTGTCGCTGTCTCAGCATGCTGGAGTTCGACAGCGAGAACCTGAACTCGGAGGAGATCTACAGCTCTCTGCGTGGCGTCACCGAGGCCATCCAGAACTTCAGCTTCCGCAGCCAGGAGGACCTGATGGAGCCGCTGAGGCGAGACGGCAAGAGGGACGCCATGGTGAGGACAACCGGGGATTATTTTCACGATCAGTTTGACTCATTAATTACCTGTTCAGTAGAAGTTTTTTTGTTTTGTCCGACCTGTCGGGATGGGGATGGAAACCTGGTTCTAATGAAAATCTATAACGTTTGAGCTTATTAATTAATAGAAGAAATGAAAAAGAAAGTAAAATACACACAAACAAGGAAAACACAACTTGGAAAAAGGGCTCGAAAATTTTGTAACATAATTTAATATTATTTAATTAACATATGCCAGTGTTAAATACAGTTTTGTTTTTCTAGCGTTTTCTTTTTTCCATGAACTTAAAAAAAAAAATTCTAAATCTAGTAATTTCTTGCAATTTGTGTCACATGTCTTATTGTGTTGATAAGTGCTTCATGTTTTCAAAAGAAATCGTTGAAAGGTTTAAATTCTTGTGAAAGGCGTCTGAAAGCAGCACAAGAACAGTGATGCCGCTCCAGGGTTCAAAGGGTTAATCAAAGAGTTAATTAGTTAATGTGTCACTGTCCTGTCTCTTATCACGTGTGTTATGATGTCTTTTCCAGTCTGGAGTCGGGGCGTCCTCAGACTCCGACCCTCGGCCCGGCGGCGACGTGGTGGGAGGAGGACGCACCGCCCTGGACAACAAGACGTCGCTGCTGAACACGCCTTCGCCGCGCTCCTTCGCCGGCCCGCGTTTCAGAGACTACAACCCCTACAACTACACGGACAGCATCAGCACGCTGGACAAAGCCGCCCTGAAGGAGGCGTTGTACGAGGACGCCGTGGAGCAGCTGCGAGACGGTGAGACATCGGGTCACTCCTGAGCTCAGAGGTCGTTCTCACGTTGGTGTTTGTCATCTTTAAAATTGAACGTTTTCTCTGCAGGCAGCAGACAAGAAAGTGTCGAGAACAAGATCATGAACCCCAAAAGCTTCCCTGGTAAAGACCGAGTCCTTTCCTACAGCACGACGTCTGATTTACAGCAACTTCAGCTAATCGCTAACAGATAACAGTCAGAAAACGTCTTGAGAGACAAAAACGAAACTTTCAACGGACAGAGAAAGTAATCTATTACACATGCAGGAGCTGCATCAAACAAAAGATTTATGAAGCTTCTCTCCAGGAGACAAAATACCAAAAAGTCCACTCAGCTGATTGAAGGCTCATTCACATGAACTTGATCCCAAAAAGGCCTCGAGGTAATTTCGTCAGATTTGGCACAAACATCCACTTGGACTTGAACTGTTTAGTTTTTGGTGGTCAAAAGTCAAGGTGAATGCAGTATCTCAATCCGTCAAAATTCATAGCACAAACATCCACTTGAACTCAACAATAAGCTTAAATTTTGGTGGTCAAAGGTCACTGTGACCCTGTTTGTCTCATTTTATCATAAACGCGATATATCTAAAACACCTTACGGTAATTTCGTTAAGTCTTAAGTTTGGCTCAAATATCCACTTAGCGTCAAAGATGGAACTATTTAGATTTGGTGGTCAAAGGTCATGCTCACTATGACCTTATCTGTCTTATCCTTGTGAAAGATATCTCAAGAACAGCTAGAAGGAAAGTTTTCAGATTTTGGCATAAACGTCCACTTGAACTATTTTTCATATGGTGGTCACAAGTCAAAGGTGATGGTGACTTTGCTTCTATCTGATTCTCATGAGTTATATTTTTAATTGTAGATTTTTCCCACAGTCTCAGCAGCTCTTAACAAATGTTGTTTTTGTTCAATTTTAACCCAAACAACACACGCTTTATTTGATATCTGCTGTTTGTCCTGCAGCGGGCCCCGTCGAGCAGCTGCAGCTGGTCGGGGAGCTGCTGAAGGAGCTCTCCCAGGGCCAGGCCGGGGACCGGGGCCCCGAGGAGCGGCGGGGGACCCTGCTGGAGCTGCTCAAAGTGGCCCGGGAGGACAGCCTGGTGGTGTGGGAGGAGCACTTCAAGACCATGCTGCTGCTGCTGCTGGAGACGCTCGGAGACAAAGACGTAAGGCCCCGAAATCCCCTCTGACCCCTGTGAAACACTTAAGTAGCTTCAGCCTCGCTGAAAACTTAAAACGGACTCTTCTGTCTCAGCACACGATCCGGGCGCTGGCCCTGCGAGTCCTGAAGGAGATCCTGAGGAACCAGCCGGCCCGCTTCAAGAACTACGCCGAGCTCACGATCATGAAGACGCTGGAGGCTCACAAAGACTCGCACAAGGAGGTGAGGAGCACGCGAGCGTTTTTAGTCTCATTAAAGGAGTCAGAGTCTGTCAGGAATGCTGGGATTTAGAGTTCAATGGATGCACTCAATCTTTTCCTAAAGGGACTTTGTAAGACCTGCAAAGGTAATACAGATCTTCAGCTCGCAATGGAATAATCCCACAAGCATAATACGAAATTTCTTGCAAATGTCCAAAAAAGACATCTATGTGACGTCCAGAAAAGACGTCTATATTCCCTGAATAGTGAACACAAAAACTCCAATTTTGTGTAAAATGATGATTTAGACGAATTTTGAGCAGATTGTTTCCTGTCAATACAACATCAGAGATGAGTTTTTGTGATATTTTTAGGAAACGTTTATACAGTTATACATTTTGTTTGTTTATTTTGCTTTTTGGAACCAGTACCCCCCTCCCAAAAAACCACCCCTGATCCAAACACCCCCACACACACACCTCAAATCCCAGAAAGTAATAAGAACAACAATACAAAAGTAAATAAATGAATACATAATAGAGACTATTATTATAGACTATTCAAAAATGAACAATATAGACTGTAATTTTTTTAATGGAAAAATAGATGATTAATACGTACGAGAAGTGTGTAACGTGACGCTCTCTGTGGTCGCTGCAGGTGGTGCGTGCGGCGGAGGAGGCGGCGTCCACGCTGGCAGCCTCCATCCACCCGGAGCAGTGCATCAAGGTCCTCTGTCCCATCGTGCAGACGGCGGACTACCCCATCAACCTGGCCGCCATCAAGATGCAGACGAGGGCCATCGAGCGCATCGCCAAGGAGCCGCTGCACCAGCTGCTGTCTGACATCATCCCCGGGCTCCTGCAGGTCAGACCGCCGTGCTCGCCGCTCACTTTCTCAGGCTTTTCCTCACAGACTCGGCGTTTGACTCGCTGTGCTGTTTCAGGGCTACGACAACACGGAGAGCAGCGTGAGGAAGGCCAGCGTCTTTTGCCTCGTGGCCATCTACGCCGTCATCGGAGAGGAGCTCAAGCCGTACCTGGCTCAGCTGACCGGCAGCAAGGTGAGCTCACTTCCTGTCTCGCAGCGCTCAGAGAGCATCAAGCTGCACGTTTATTTCAGATTTTAGAGATTTTTATAGAGAAACTGCAAAATTGAACTGTGTAAGTAAGTGTGGAGGACAAAAACAGTGGCACACATATCAATTAATAAATCAGTTTATAAAAAGGAAGTCATTCAATTTTGCAAGACACATAAATACAGAAAGAAATGTAAATGCAGTTGTAGGAAAACATAAAAATAAATTTAAGGTATTTATCCATTTTATTTACATTTATTGCTGTATTTGTTTCATACAAGAATTTGTTTCATCCTGTAATTATTTAATACGTCCATTTATTTATTAATTCCAATCTTTATATATACATTTGTATGTATTCCTTTATATTTCTATATTTTTATTATTTATTTATTTGTACACGTATTGTTGATTGATTTATTCACATTTATTCTGACACCTATTTATTTATTTCTGCATTTATTTATTCTTTTATTTTTTATTTCTTTATTCTTGTTTTGTTATTTTTTTCTGTTCAGTTCTGCAGATGGGCGGGCCTTATTCATTTATGTATTCATTCCCATATTTCTTTTTATATTTCTGTGTCTATTTATATATATTTATATAGTTATTTGATTTTTTTTGTTATTTTTTTCTCAAAATTAAAACCAATCCGTCATGCTCTGATCTCTAAATTGCGGTTTGGATGGACTCTGATGAAAACTGGTGCTGTTTTCCCTCCGACAGATGAAGCTGCTCAACCTGTACATCAAGCGGGCGCAGACCTCCACCAGCAACAGCAGCAGCTCCTCCGACATCTCCTCCTACTGACGGCGCCCCGCTCCGCTCCGCCCGCCGTCTCTCTCCGCGGTCATTTAGGCGCCGAAACTCTCCACATCCAAAATCTCCTCCTTCATTCCTGCAGCTGCCGAGGATTTTGTCTTCTAGTTTTTCCTCCTCACACACTAAAGGTAGAGTCATGAGCCTTAAAATCTTCCATCGGAGCAGAAACCTCCTCCTCCTCCTCCTCCTCCTCCTCCCGAAATATTTCTGAACGTTGTTTCACACCTGGAGGCGAGTCTTTTCGGGAAACCATCAGTATTTTTATTAGTTTTTAGTAATCCTCGTCTTCAGACTGTCTCTGTTGCTTTGACACATCAAACCTTATCGTGTTCTGAATGTAAAGAGCTTCGAGCGGACGTTTCTCCTCCCTGAACTGCTGCCGCCTCGCCGGGACCCCGGGGGGAGCCCTCCGAAGGGAGGTCGGGATCAAGTTTGAGCCGTATGGAGCAGTTAGAGAAAGCGGCACTTTGGTTTTTAAAAAGGGTCCATCTGAAGATTAATATGTCCAAAATAACGAGCTTTCATTATTCAGATTTCACTACAACTGAAGAACAAATCACTTTAATATAAAATATGTTAGCTTTAAAAAAAGATTTAAAAAGAAATTATTCAATCAATGTTACTTTATAATAATCATTTGGCTGGCCAATGATTTTACAGTGGTTTTATTTTTGGGCCCAGCCAGCAGCGGAAGGTCTCGGCTGTTTGTGATTTCTTTCAAAAACACGTTACGAAGGCCCAAAAAATTAGCAAGAAATTCAGAAAAGTTGCAAGAAAATGAGCAAAAAATGAGCAAAAACAGGGTTCCTGCAAATCAACGAAAAAAACTTCAAATGCATTGAAATAATGAATCTAAAAATAAGGCCTTAGTTCGTATTAAAAGTCTTAAATCAATATTTCAGGTCTTAGTTATTGATGTTGTTGTTTTTCCAGCTCCTACATTTTGGTGATTGTAAAATTGGTCTGAATTTGAATTCTAATCGGCATTAAAATGCGATTTTCTTGTCAATTTTTATTATTATTTCTTGCAATTCGCAGGACTTTTTTTCCAAATGTAATTTTACTTTTTATCCCATGTTTTTGAAAGAAATCAAAGAAAAAACTTTGCTGACATTTGAAGGGTTGAAATGCTTTTGAAGGGTTAAAGAAGAACAAATCATTTTTCACGTGTAATAAGAGCTGAATTTTTTCTGTGTGACAATCATCAGTTGAATTTCCATTAACAAATCTAATAATCCACCTTAAGATATATAATGTTAATGATACATATTAACAACAAAAGTCAACACAAACAAACAACTCAGCTAACAAACAATAATAATAATTATTAATAATTTAAATGTAATAATTTAAAATAAATTTAAAAAAAAAGAATACAGGATGATCAGATTTTAAAATGTGGTCTTCTTTTTACTTGATTTTTGTTTTACTTCATTTCATTTTATTTCTTTTTACTATCGTTTTTTAAATTCTTATTATTTTTTGTAGATGTTGAAAGTAAAAGTCCAAAAGTAATTTAAAATCTAATCAAATCATCCTAAATATAGTCACTAACTCTATATAAATGTGAGATTAAAAGACAGCTGTTAAATTATTAAAATATAAAAATATTTTACTGGAAAAAGAAAAAAAGTAGTTTTAAAATGCGTTATATTTGTAAATGCAGAAAAAACCCCTCAATTTATGTTTATTTGATTTAAAATTGATTGAAATTTTAAAAAAATCAACTGATGAGTGTCACATGGACTTCATTTTTATATATTTAAAATCATGCAGTGGATTTTTAGTTGCCCAGCGTAGAAATCTGTTTATTAATGATTTTTAGGAAAATAAAACCACTGAGAGACGGCCGTGATGTTCCTGTCCGCCGTCTCAGAGCGACGTGAAGCTGAGGTCGTGCTCAAACTGGGAGTTTATTGGTTTGGACGTCTTACAGGCTGTCGAGTCGACACTGCTGTGATCTGTCGAGTTTCATTCCAAAATACTGTAATATATCCTAAATGTTACATATTACGCTTGAAAAATCATCTAACGGTCAAAATCGAGGTCTCAAAAATGGTGTCGGTGTCGCTGTGGGCGATGTGTTCTTGTTTTAAAGAGACGGGAAGAAACTCCTCTGTTGTTCCTAAATTGAATGTAAATCACTTCGACCTTTAAAATGTGAAATGTTTTAGCAAATGTGCGATTTGTATGGAGGACGAAGAATGACACAAGTATCATAAATACATAACTGCATTAAGAAAAAGGAATGAATAAATACGGAAATACATAAAGACATACAGGGATAAATAAAACCCATAAAAGAATAATCAAATTTGTAAATCAGTGCAAAAATACAGAATAAATAAGGCATAACTATACAAAAATTAAAAACATAAATAATGTATAATTAATAAAAACAAAAAGACAAAAAAATCATAAATAAATGAAAAACTAAAAGATAATTAATTTATTATTATTTAACAGGACATAAATAAATTATTTTTTTTCTACTACATTTATTTATTTATATATTTCTGTTTCTTGCAGTTATGTATGTGTGCATTTATTTATTAATTTACTTACATACTTATTTAAGTATTTTTATTAATTTCTGGGGTTTTTTTTCTTTTTTTTGCATTTACTTATTTACTCAATGAATGAATGTATTTTAATAAAATACAACAAATAATAAATCTGGAAAAAATTAAATAACAAGAATAAGTAACTTTTTAAAAACACTAAATAAATAAATGCATACATAGATATAAAAATACAAAATAATGAATTTAAAAATAAATAGAAAAATACAAAATAAATGCATA
>NW_024631416.1:0-5323 GCF_008729295.1 Plectropomus leopardus
AAAAAAAAAAAACGGACCCCTCTCTGTCGGTCATATGGACAACCAAAATATTTAAGAACAGGCGAGAAAACATAAGAATCCAAAACATAAAGACATGAAATGGTGCGTAAATTAAAATATAGACATAAAATAGAATATATATAAAATACAACACATTATTCATATAAAATAATAATGCAAATATGATTTAAATACTGTTTCTCCTTCTTTTTATTGGAATTTTGTTCACTGGTTGGTTTGAGATTTTCTAATTTCTAATTTTGTGCGCATTTTTTCGTTATTTTTTCTGTATTATGTTACTTTTTCTCCTTTTTTGATATTTCTCGTGTTTTTCTCAAAGTTGAGGTCTGTTGTATAAATGTCTGTTCACACTCAGCACAAAGCGTTCGTTTAGCGTGGAGCGATCACAGATAAAGTCAATGTACAGATGCAAACATACGAGAATGAAATTTGCGTAATTTCCGGGAGTCGAACATTTTCATCTTGCGCTACAAATGCGCGACGCCATGGTGCAGGAGCCCGTCAGCGCTGAACTTTGAGAGTCTCTCGACGTTTCGGAGCATCAGAAATGGAGGACAGATTTATAGTCGCCGTCTGCGGCAGCCGGAGAACTTCGACTCAACGGAAATACAGAGACAGAAAAAAAAGCAAGAGCAAGCCAAACGAGTAAGGTCACATGGTAAGTTCTGAAAACAATATGTATTTGTGACTTTTCAAAGCGGTTTGGTTGATCTGCTTTGTGGCAGAGTGTAATTTATTTGGTGTTTTTATCAACGTTTATAAAGAACAGGACTGAAGCGTTAATGTGCTGCTACTGTTGCAATTTTTGCTTCAGATTCAGCAGCGAGCCTCTGTTTGGTTTTCGTGTTCACATCATTTGACTCCGACTGTTGTTCGACTTTTCTACGAGCAAAGTTAACTCAACGTTAGCCGTTAGCTGCCTTCTCCAGTGAGGAAGCACAACACGCCCTTTGAAACCCGAGCAAATAGTTTTGATTTCTTTCAAAAAATGTGCGTGAGAAGGCAAAAAGCATCTTGACAAGACAAAAATGAGCAAAAAAAAATTGTAAAGAAAAGTCACCAGAACATTATCTAAAAATCAGCAAAAAACAAAAAATGAGAATGGTCTCAAGAAGCGCTGAAAAAAAGTATTTAATATATTTTATTCTCTTTATTCTGTCACAAAAATTCATAATAAATAAAGCTGAAATTAAGAATGATTTTCATCATTTTACCATTTGAGGAAATTTCTCTGATTTTGGGACATTTCTAGGATTTTAGGATTTTTCGCGGATTTGAAGACATACAGGATTCAAGGACATTTCTAGGAATTTTTTTAAACTTTGTTTAAAAAATGACTAAAAAACTGTACCTTGTGTTTCTAGGATTTAAGGTCATTTTTAGGATTTTGACATTTCTATGATTTTAGGACAATTAGGGTCTTAGCTAGGACCTCTGCTGGGGGATGTGAGGAATCCAACACTGGCACTTTTTTTGATCAACAAGCTCTGTTTTATGCACTCTGACACCTTTATGGATACTAAAGTACAAAATAATTCCCAGTGTAAATCACATTTTTATCATGAATTCGAAAATGGTTTGGGGGCCGCCCGGGATCCTTTTTGGAGCCAGATTTTGCCTGCTGGCTGTAAGTTGAAAACTGGTCTGTGTCATTGAACTCAAGTGTGCCAATACGCTGATGACACCACGCTCTTTCTCTCTCTCTTTACGCTGCTGTGGACAGGAGGAGAACGACGAAGCCTTCCAGATCATCGAGGTCAAGGTTTTGTCCAACTGGGGTCATCAGGAGTACACCTGCATGTACCGCTTCAGGGTGCACGGGACACCCGCAGACGCCTGAGGACGCTGCAGACACTCAGTCCCATAATTTAATACACAAACGGTGTGGAGACACGGTAGAGACGCGTCGATTATTTGTCGTCTTTCACACCTCCGAGCTAACTCGCTGCTAACTGTGCCTGAGTCTTCATAGTTACGATAAACTCACTGAGACGGACACTTTCTCAGTCCCCCTCCAGGACATCTGTGTCGTCTGTTTCCTGTGGAGATGGGACACACTTGGGCTTTGGCGTGATGTATATTTTTCTGTCAGTAGTTGATATTTTTATATCAGTGTTTTGTATTTGCTGTGTTAAAGTCCGTCACGTTTTAGTCCGTTTTTCTTTTATTGGTCGCATATTTGCGGTGCAGTAATAAACACGTGAGCAGGAAAGGTTTCGTCCTTCTTAACCCTTTAAAACATCACGTTTCTTGTGCTACATTTAGAGGTCTTTAATAAGCATTTAAACCTTTGACACGGGAGAAAATTGGTTTGTTTTTTATTGAAAGGAAAATCACAGTGGGTTAACTTGGCATAAAATATTCCGCAAATTGCAAAAAATTGGTTAAAGGTGACAAAAACACTAAGTGGGGGTGCTTATCAAATATAACAAACACAAAAATTAGAGCAAAAAATATCCAGAAAACTACATTTGTAATTTTTGTACTTACATGTTTAATTCATTATTTATTTATTTTTGTTTACATTTTATTTTGACTTCATACTAATACTGGGGGCCTTTCTTGACAATTTGGTCTTCCCTTCTTTCAAAAAATCTAAAAAAAAAGTCCTGCAAATTTATTATTAGTTTTTCTTAGTATAAAATAATTTCAACTTTAAAATTGTTATTACAACTGTAGTTTTCTGGACATTTTTTTATATTTTTGGATAATTTTCTAAAAATCCTTCCTTCTTTTCTAAAACTTCTTAAAAAGAAGCGAGGATTATTAAGGATTAGAAAATTATCAAAAAAAAAAAAGAAAAATTTCTAGAAAATATAATTAGCTACATTTTTTTTATTTAAAATTATATTTAAAAATAAATACATGTATATTTTTGCAGGACTTTTTAAAGGTCATTTTCTTGTTTCTTTGTTTTTTTTGTACTTTTTTGTGATTGTTTTCAGGTAAAATCTTCCTGTAACCTCTTCACTAATTTTTTTGCTGATTTTGGGGGCACGTCTTGTGAAGTTGCTCATGCCTTCGCCCCACGTTTTTGAAAGAAATCAAATAAGTCTGCTGTGTCAAAGGGTGAAGAGAATCTGAATGAAACACGAAAACTGATGTCGAGATTTCAGAGGGTTAATTTGGTAATCCAGCCAATCCTCAGGCGTCCGTGTCACTGAATGCTCAAACGGAGCGTTTTGAAGATGGCTCCCGCTCACAGCTGCGGTGCAGAAAGATTATAATGATGTAGCTTTAAAACAAAATAGACAAATTATTCTCCGATCTGAAAGTATCAGAGGAAACCTGAAAAGCTTCAAAAGGGGAATTAAATGAAACTTACTGCTCAAATCAAATGAGAAAACTTTTGCACTAATTGATATAACTGCACCGAAGTCTCTGACTGCTGCAAAATTCCATGTTTTACTTTTGTCTTCAGGTTAATGAAAGATTAATTTCATTTATTTTTACATAATATGTATATTTTGTGTTGTTTTTTTTTTGTATGTGATTTCAATCTGGACATAATAAAGAAGTGAAATTGGAAATTTTAATTAAAGTGTGAGAGTGCTGGTGTCTGTACGGGGATGATTGAGTATTTACCAGTTTTGGTTCAGTTTGTCTGTTTGCGGGATTACCTGAAAATAACAACCTTACCTTGAAATTTTTGGCAATGAACCAAACAACAAGGGATGGTTTTTAGTTTATCTCTCTTGTCATGTTGTTTAGGCTGAAGTAACAGTTAAAAAAAAAAAAAAAAAAAAGCTTCTCTGGGTGGGGGATTTTAGGATTTTTCCGTCAAACACGTTCCATTTAACAGACAGAGCTGTGGAAGTATCAATAAACCGATGCTGAAATTGTGACAGTAATTAAGTCAATTGACAATTCAGATTATTTTAAGTCATTGTTAAGCAAAAACTTGGTAATTCCAGCTTCTCTAGTGTGAATACTATTATTTTTCTCTTCAATGAATCGCATTTTTGAAGGCCTAAACATGCTCAAAAACTCATGAAAGTTGTACGGTTGTCCGGACTGGCGAAATGTACATTGTCTGATCTTCCTGAAACTTCATAGGTTTGAAAAGGTTCCCACCATGAACACATCCGTATGACAATGTCAGATGTCATGAAATTTGAGTCCCCTCCACTGCCACCTAACTGCCTTTCACATTCATGAAAAACCGCTTTAGTTGGTGTCCCATCAGTACCTCGACATACGTGGGGGTGCGAGGGCCCTTTCATCGCTGCTTGCAGCTTTAGTTTCATTATGATATTACATGTCCGTAGCCCGCTCCAGCAGGGACATGTCCATGTAATTATCTTTTGGATTTTGAACTGTTTTACCTTGATTGTGGTGCATAAAACACAAAAAAATGTCGATGACTCTAATATTAGATAAGATTTATTTATTTATTTATTTATATAAGATTTAGACAAAAGAGGCATAATTTCTGTTGGATATATAGATGCAAACTGTGATGCAGAGTTGAATATAGGACATACTGACAATAAATGATAAACACTTAAAATGATCAATAACTGAACAAAACAAAGTGCATGAAAACAAATCAAGCTCATGTTATGAATAATGACTGATTCGTAGAGACTGAATGAACAGTTTTGTACAGGAATTTTTTGAACTTTCCAAACTGTCAGAGTACACAAAAGATACAAGAACAACACACTGCAATTTAACCCTTTGGGCTCTGCTTTAATATTGCACACATCTGCATCGCTCTGCACACAAAATGCACTTTACAAAATCAAGCTTTAAAAAATTATTATACATTAATATGATTTTCTACTTTTATAAGCAACATCAGTCCTAATCATGAATGTCAAATATTCTTTTATTTTCAGAATTTCAGCCCCTTAAATGCCAGTTATTTTCATGTTGCCACTGTGTTTTCAGAAGAAAAGAGTAACCCTAAAATTATTAAATATTTTCAATATACTACATGCCAGATAAATATATTTTTGATGATTACATTCTGGGATATGTCAGTGTGTGAGTGTAGCTGCTGACAGTCTGGGATATGTCAGTGATCAGCAGCTACATTGACTGTGACAGGTCACCTAGTGGAAATAGCATGTATTTCCTCCATATGCCAAATATGGTCAAAATGACCTCATCAGGTGGAAAATAGTCAAAATGACAAATTCAGAGTCAAAAGCCCAGAATGACACCCAGAAATAATACAAGTCCTGTTTTTCTGCTCTGATGGCTGTGGGATCAAAAATGTCAGTTTGAATGGGTTTCAATGGAGCATTTTTGGACCTGAACAGTCTGAATGTAACTATTTAGTTTCCACAGTGTATTT
>NW_024631417.1:0-3477 GCF_008729295.1 Plectropomus leopardus
ACAGAGCGGCAACATATGCCGACACATGTTGAACATGACGTAACTTCAGCCAGCCTTTAAAAGTTTAATTATTGTCTAACTTCCATATTAAAACAGAGTTAAACTTGCTGTTACCACCAGTAACTACACGTGTTGCCAAGTCAACCAAGACTCTTCGAGATCGCCACTTCCAGCACCGACAACGTTCCATTTTTTGGGCGGCTTTTTAAAGTTTTGCATAGAATAAGATTTTCAAGCAAATAAGAACTTAACCTACCAAAAAACTTAAAAAGTGTAGTGGAAATACAGAGAGGCTCCGGATGTCATGGCTGAAGTGTGCAGTACTTTGCCAACGGCGAAGGACCACTTACCTTGGTGTACACATCGTTAACAGCCGCCCCGGACCAGTTTGGTCCGTGTTAAACATCCCAAAGCTGCGGCAGCTAATTTCCAGCGCCGCAGCCGAGATTGCTGTGCTCGAGACAGGTCATTCCATCGGCAGCACTTTATCATTCAAAGTGGTTCAGTGGAGGGAGAGGCATTTTAGAAAAGACCAGGGGCGCTGGAATGAAACGAGAACCCGGTGTCAAGTTTAAGTGGGCCAGTTTAAAGTTAAGGTCGATGCAGCACATTGCAAAATTACCTCTTCTCTCCACAGACAGCACACGCCGCTGTGTCACTCACAAGTTAGCATGAGGAGAAGCTGCTCCAAGATCTCCACAGTCTCGGTAATAAAGGGTCCTGACATTCAGCACTTCCAAGCCTGGAGCGCATGAGAGCTCTTTCTGTAAAGTGGAAAACAGATTGAATGCCTGGACAGCCACAGAAAAAGAGTCAAGTCAGTCATGGAGGACTAGCGGTAGAGAAGATTGTATTGATTTCACCTTCCCTCCCACATGAGTGAAACTAACCGCTAAAAAACACAGTTGTATGTCACTGATATGTCCAGGGCTTAAAGGATCGCAAATATTGTGCTTGGAGGGAGGGCGAAGTCGGCTAGCAAACCTTTTGAGTGTTATCAAGTGATTGAATGGGCCGTTATCAGCCACTGTTGTGAAAAAGTAGCAGATTGGTGGGGTTTCACTTTCAGTTTTGTTAGATTTAGGTAAATATTGTGATACAAGGGCAGCTGGCACCACTTTATAATGTTAACCCTTTGAAACCTGGACCAGCATCAGTTTAATTATGTTGTGTTAAGAGGCCTTTCACAAGAATTTAACCCTATTAACCAATAGGGTTAAATGCTGAGCAAATTTATTAGTTTGATTTCTTGCAGATACATGAGAAATGAGGCAATCAGCAACTTGAATGAACTATCCCACAAATTGCAAAAAATGGTAAAATATAAATAAAAAAGGAGAAAGAGAGAAACATTAAAAAAAATAATAAAATAACTAGGGTAAAATATTAAGAAAAATATATTCATAATTATTATGATTATGTATTGAAATTTAATTTCAGCAAAAAACAACAAAGTTTATCAGTTTCAACAGTAAATGTAATGTTTTTGTGCTGAATTCAGTTGAACAGAGGTTGTTTTTATTTATGTTTTATTTAGTGTCCCAACTTTTTCGGAATTTGGTTTGTACATCCCATGACTTCCACCCTCACTCCCATCATAATTATAACCACTATAGGTTTCCCCCCTAACAATGAAAGGGCAGAACTATTTCAACTATGTTCCCGATGACAACTGATAAAAGCCATTAAATAGGTTTCTGAACCTACTGGTAGGTGTAGCTGATAGCTACTTATAACAGCCTTTTAATCAAGTCATAACATTTAAAGTGGGTGGCTTCAAGCTCTTTTGATTGTGACTATGAGGTTGTGACGTTAGCGCACCGATCACACATTTTCTGAAACATGGTATATGAAAAAGAAATTTTGTATGCAAGGTTTTACAACTTATCACAATCTGATTCAGCGAGAAAAACTTTACATTTTGCAGCTAAATGTATTCAGCAACCTTGGGGATGTCTCATTTTTTATTTGTTTTCTTCATTATACACTTGTGGAAACTAAAGCAAATCTCATACATATTAGGACATGGATTTTACAGTAAATGTCTCAACTCCCACCAGCAGCACAATATCCTCTTTATGCACACAAAAAACGTTACTGTGAATTCTCATGTGTATTAAAATGTACTCAATAAACTCAACAACTGCCTCCACTTTTCAGAAAACAAAGCAAGACTAATACTCCACGCACATAAAATATATTGAAAGAGCATGCTAAATTAGGCCTGAATTTAGTTTAAATATAGGCATTACAACTGTCAAGGGGGTTTCTGCCTTCACTGATACATTTATGGAAGGCAGATGTGTTCCTAAAAGTTTGCTTGAAAATGTGCTCATGAGATATTCCAGAGAAATTGAAAAATCTTGAGGGAAGGAAAAGTGCAGTTTGAACAAGAATAAATCTTACCCATCGTGCAATTGTTTTGTAGGAAAGCGTTCGGTGTACATGGAAGAAGTATTCAATATTAATAATTATCATTTCTCAGAATGACAGAATGCCAATATTTGACAATTTTTGCAAAACACTGGATAGTGTTCAATACCAATGCTACAGTGATGATGATATTGTGATTCTTGAGGATTAAGATCTACCCTGGTAGTGGAATGGGGCAGATGTCATCAGTTCAGGTATTAATATAATATATATTGAGTGTTCACTATGCTTCTTTCTAGCTAAAAGCTCATTTAAAGACCCCAAAATCTACAGAAACACCATTGATGTGATTTTCTGTAAAACCTAGGATTACTAAAAATAAATAAATAAATAATAGCTTGACAGAACCTGTTGTGTCGCTGCTAGTCACAATGTAATTTCGGAAGCACAAAGGTCACTATAGGTTGAGAAGGAGGGTCAGTGGGTCCAACAAACACCGGACCTTCATATGGGAGTCTGGTGTTCACTTCCTATCTATTTTTTTTTATATATATATATCTTGCCATGTATCTGTTTTGCCAAAACCTAACCATTGGTGCCATAATACGCTTTTGTTTGACATCCAGGCATTGATTGCCATGTGCTTTTGTTGCAACAGTGGATGCACGATACCTAAAGAGTAATATAAAGACGTGAAAGTCCACTGCAAAGCTGCAACGTGCGAAAAAAACAGTAACTTGTACATGTGTAAATATTACTACTAAAAATCCGTGATTATACAGTCAGCCAATTCTAAAGTCATCAAATACTGCCGCTGAACAGCACCTGCTACGGCAGCATGATACGCAGATGAGACAGAACCTGTCACGTTTGCGTGATACGCCACTGGACGGCGTCAGGTTAAAATTCTGCCAGTAACAATGTGATGTAAGGAGCATGAGGGTACCAATAGGGGCAATGGTTGGGTCCAATAAACCCCGTACTTCCATGATATCAGTATAAGATCCCAACAACAAAACTCATCTTTCGCTGCTGTATGACACGCCGCTGGACGGCATCAGCTGAGAACACAGCCAGACAGAAACAGTCACAGTTTTATGATGT
>NW_024631418.1:0-1181 GCF_008729295.1 Plectropomus leopardus
TTTGCAGAAGCTCTTCCCTTTTTAACCTCCCACTTATTCTGGTTTGACAGTGTTTGAGCTCTAGTGACAGCACGTGCTGGAAAAACTTGCTGTTGGTCGTTACCCTCAACCTGATCCATGGAAGGAGAGCAAGTAACCACTGGGGAGGGGGATACCTCCTGAAACGGACCATCAGTTAGATCGTTCCCCAGAATCACATGCACACCCCGGATTGGAAGTTCTGGCCGAACCGCGAGGGCCACTTCCCCTTTCACCTGGTCTGAGGAGGGAACGACAGTATGCAGGGGTGCAGGAAACACAGTCAAACCCATTCCCCTCACCAACACAAAGTCCCCAGTGGCAGTGTCTGATGAAAAGGGCAATACTGATGCCAAGATAAAAGAATCTAGAGCCCCAGAATCTCTCAAGATTTTAACAGGAATTTGCTTAGCATCCCCCACCAAGGATACAAACCCATCGCTGACATGTTTCCAGTAACCTGGATCGATTTTCTCAGTCAGGTCAGACCCATGGAAATCTCCAGAGGAGGCCACTGGGAGTTCCTCAGAGGGAGGCAGAGGCTCAGTCGAGACATGAGCCGCTACTGCTGACGGCTGAGTGTGCTGCTGAACTGCAGCAATAGCCTCAGCCTTCTCACACATGTTCTCTCTCTCAACCGAACTGGAACAGCCAAGGCAGCTGGTTTAACAGGATGGTGTTGAGACTTGTGCTTAAGACTGGACATTCAGCTTTCCAATGACCTTTCCCCAAACAATAGTTGCAAGTTCGACCAAAATCAAACCTGCCACCATTTCCTGACTTGGAATGAGAGAGCTCATTTGAGCCTTTGTGATGGGAAATAGTAACACCACTAACCCTGCGGCCAATATCACCCCGACCTTTGTGAGTCAATGTATAGTCATCCGCCATAACAGCAGCCTCAGTCAACGTCTTGGCATTTTGCTCCCCCAAATAGGTAGCCATGCACTCAGGGAGAGTTTCCTTAAACTGCTCCAACAAAAGTAGTTCACACAACTGTTCAAAAGTTTGAACTTCAGAGGCTAACCGCCAACGGCCAAAAAGAGTGTACAATTCACGTGCAAACTCAACATAAGTCTCTTTCTCATGTTTTCTTGCACCTCTGAATTTCTGCCGATAAGCCTCAGGTACTAATTCATATGCCTTTAATACTGCCACTTTTA
>NW_024631419.1:0-4395 GCF_008729295.1 Plectropomus leopardus
TTATTTTTATCTGTGATATTTATTTCCTACTTTAAAGTATCTAAAGGGGAAAATGCAAACTGTCAGTGCAAAAGACTGTTTTCTATCTGTAATGCCACAAATTTATCCCATAAAAAAAAAAAAAAAAAAAAAATGTGATTAATATTAAAAAGTTGCGATCATTTGTACGGAAGCCTCCTGCAGTCAAACTAGGAAAAAATAAAAATAAATAACAAAATAAAATAAAGATCAGTATTAGGTAATAATGTCAAAACTGTCATGTTATTACATGTAGGTGATCACATTTTAACAACGTTGTATGTTATGGCAATAAATTCTCTCATTTTTAAAATATATTTCATAATATAACAACATTAAAAAGTATCGTCATAACAAAAAAAAATCGTCGTATGATATAATAACATGAAAATATGTTATTAAAATATAAAAAATAAATAAATCTCGCTTTAACATTAAACTTTTCACATTTTTATTCAATTGTTATTATTTAATAGACGACTTCGGTATCTGTTGAAGTCGTCGTAGATACGGCCATTAGTTTTATGGCTTAAACCAACTGATCGTTTTTTTATTTTTCATCACAAATTCAAAGATGATGTTTCAGTCTATCATTAACTCAAGATCAAACCGGTTCAAACTGAATTCAGTGTGAACCTGCCACCATTTATCTAAAGGGATCCATTATTTTAAGAGGGGGAAAACTTTAACATGTCTGTTTGCTTCTCGGCTCCTCAGCAGGGGCTTCCAGGCTGCCGGCGCCTGCCCGCTGCTAATGCGCTTTCAGACAGTTAGGCCTCTAATTTCTGCCCCGGCCGCCAGTCCGAAAACAATCGTATTGCCTGCCTGTCCGGTGCGAAGCCTAAAGTGATTGCCCTCTAATGAGGAGCAGTTGAGAAGCAATCTAACCCGGGAGCGAGGATAGCATTGTTCCCCTGCAACATCCAATTTGCACTGGATTCATCTTAATGCAGCAGCCCTTGTAGCTGCGGATTAGTGATAGAACTGCAGTCGCGGGAGCTTAAAGTCCCAGACATCATTGATTGACTGAGCTTAAGTCAGGTACATGACTGCAGGAAGGAATCCAGCTCATTCGCCGTTTTCCGCCGCCGTTATCTCCGGACTTTTTCACGATGCCGCGGTGAGCGCTTCAAGGAGAGCGGACCGTTATCTGCGGCTTCGCCTCCAGGTGCCGACTGACTAAACGGTCCAGCTGCGCGTTGATAGGCCGACCTCAGGAGGGCCGCAGCAGGCCAAGGTCGTCACATTGAGGGAGTGGGTTGCGTTCAATAGGGAGACAATGACAGAGAAAACAAGCGTCTTTTATCTTGTGAAGGTGAGGCAGCGCTGACAGCAACCAGAGCACAACCCTGACACTGATTAATAGCTCTATTGAAGAAAGGTTACAGGAAGCTCTTTGGATGCACATGCAGAAAAAATGTGCACTTGTGGGCTTTCTCTTAACTTTTTTTTTTTTAATGCTTATTTGAGTTGTATTTTCACTGTTTAAGTTTGTCAGTTTTTTTTTTTTGTTTTGTTTTTTGGTGTCTGTTCAGCTGTGGCCGCCCTTCGCGTTTAACCTACCGGTTCGTTCTGTTTGCCCCAAACAAAGTGGCGCGGCTGGAAGCCAAAAGCAAAACATCAGACTGTGTGCTCCAAAGAGTTTTCCAGCAAACACCTAACAGACACGCAGCACTGAGTACATCAGGATTATACTGCTGGATGTTTCGATTTTTCCCCACATTCCTTTTTTTTTTTTTTGGTGAAATACTGCATAATTTCACGATTTCAGGCCTCTAAAAATCCAAGAAATAAAAGTGAGTCATGATAGATAGATAGATAGATAGATGGATAGAGAGGTACATCGCAACAGCAATAATAACAACTTCAATAGTCAAAATAGAAATATGGAAATATAGAAATATACTAGGCCTATATCACCTTAACTAGGGGCCGGTTCAAGGCAAGCCTGAGCCAGCCCTAAATATCTTCCTATTGAGTTTTGGATATGTTATTTGGGTAAGATAACGCATATAATTTTGCTATATATTTTTTCGAAATGTATCCCAAGTTGTAGGCTTTTACTGTTGGATGTGTTTTCAACCCTATTAGAAAAATTATTTTCCAAATTTTTAGTCAAACACACAAATAAGAGACTTATGTTCAGTATATGTTAATATATGACGATGTGTGTACGTGACAATGAAATTCACTGTGTAATAATAGTAGAACTATGATGAATAATAATGCCAGTAGTGGTAAGCATCCGGAAGGACCACGGCACGGAGAAGCTCAGTGTATCATAGGAAGTCATCCCGTGCCGCGTGATTGTGTTGACATCACTGTAGTAGCATCCCGGAACAGCAGACGTAGAAAGATACCAAGAGTGTAACATGTAGCCGCTAAAGTCCACCGATGAAGTGGCAACATGTGATGACTTTGACAACTTGTCGGATGAACTGCGTGAATACGGTAACGTGAACGGTTGCATATCTGTGCAGGGGGAAGTATTACTTTCAATTTGCTGCAATGAGTCCACTTCTGTCTAATGTGTCTGTGCATGCATTGCACCTCCTTTGCGTCCCTCTGTGATTATCATTCAGCCCGACTGCGGCCTTGTGTCGGGGCGGACGGTCCAGCTGGGCTGATGCGTACGCGGCATACGAATGAACGCCGACAAGTCAGTCTTGGTACGATTCTTCGCTTTATCAGATAAAGCACAAATCTGTGGAATGACAATTCATGTGAGTTAAAGCTGCATGAGAGCCAGTTTGATTCATATTCAGGGATAGATTTAACAATCCTCTCTGACACGGAGCATGCCTCAGCAAGTCCAAAATTAACAGGCAAGACTTCTAGTTTCTACCTGTTTTGCATGGCGATGCTACATTGCTATATCTCGACATTGCAGACCATTAAGGATCAAACAATTTGTGGAAATGCCTGCAAATGAGGCTCCCCGGCTCCATGTCTAATTAAAAAGCAAAAAAAGACTAGTTCTTGCCGGTGGAGACGATCGCAGGTGGTCCCTAGGGAGGTGTAACTTTGCAGTTGACCAGATGTGTCTAAAGCTTTCATCCCACTCACTTTCAGCGGACCGGTGCCACGTATTACCTCGCAGCACAAATAGGAGATCTGAGACTTGGCGCTCAGTGACACAGGAGGGAGTCTCAACAAAAGAAACACACCCGCCTCGCAGATATCACTGCGCGAAAACAGCATTAAAGGGCCGAATGCCGCCCGATTTTAATTGTGCATCTGTCAGGGCTTCAAAAGAGCCGTGATTGGTTGAGCTGCTTTGATCTTCCTCTGGACTTCACTTAATATTGACGTGTTCTGTTCAAGTGGAAGAAACGTGTTTTTTTTTTTGTTTTTGGCATGATATCACCGTTCTCACAATTAACCCGGCCCTGGATCTGCTTTCGCTGACTGAAACACTTCAAGTATTGATTTTAAATTAAACTCTGATATGATGCTGCCAAAGTGGCTCCCAGAACATGTTGTTAAGTCAAATTCATTCTGAAGATTTCAATCCCCCCTTTGAACCTCATAGTGCAAAAGTAAAAACTCTATAAAGATACATCCAATAATCATATGTGTATCACAATAGTAGAAATTTGACTAATATTAGTAGCAGTAAGCTACAGTAGGAGTAGGACTCAGGTAGGACCGTAGCAGCAGCGCAACCATGACCAATTATATTACCATTACTAGGGGCTGGTTCAAGGCCAGCCTGAGCCAGCCCTAAATACAAGCTTTATCAAAGAGAAAAGTCCTACGTATACTCTTACATGGGAAGACATGAGTGTCCCCTTGTAGACTAGGTCAATATCAGCCTAACTAGGGGCTGGTTCAAGGCAAGTCTGAGCCAGCCCTAACTCTAAGCTTTTTCAAAGAAAAATGCCTTAAGTCTACCTTAAAATGTGGAGACGGTGTCTGCCTCGTGGACTGAAAGAGGCTATAGTTTGATAGCTGTAGGCATTCTACTTTTGGAGACTTTAGGGACCACAAGTAACCCTGTAGTCCCAAAGCAAAGTGTTCTGGGATTATTATAAGTTGCTCTTTGCCTTTTTTCCCCCATGTTTTCGAGAGAAATCCCACCGATTCTCTTATTGTTCACAGGATTAAATAGTTGTGAAAGCAGCACAAGAAGAGCGATGTTGCTCCAGGTTTCAAAAAAATCTACCTTGCACGCAGTTAATTGAAAATTTCATTTTTGGCTTAAAAACATATCGGCATCATGACAAAAAACAGCCTTTAAAACGGTAAATATTCAGAAAAATAGTGAATTTTTGATATTTATGATTAGGACCGATGTTGGTTAAATAATAGAGTCAATGAAAGTAGAAAATCATATAAATTTATAATATTTTAGAACGTTTGAATGTGAAAAACACA
>NW_024631420.1:0-1443 GCF_008729295.1 Plectropomus leopardus
GATGACCACGAGTCAAAGCCTACTCATCAGCCGAGGCAGCGGCCTCAGCTGCCATCTTCACCCTGTTCTCACTCATATATATAGTCACATGCTCAGGTATAGAATTTTTAAACTGCTCCAACACTATCAAATTGCGCAGATCGCCGTCGCTGCAAAACTGTACATGGATACCAATGGATATTATCGTCCCGGGAAGGTAGCTAATGATCATGGTTCAAACCTTGGTTCCCCCTGTATAAAATTCAAAACAACAACAATTTGAACTGGTTTCTTTATGCATAAATAACCTTTGAATCAAAAATACAAGGAGGAGGAGAAGGAGAGGAGATCCTTCTCCCCGCTTTACCAGGACCCAAATAAATGACAAAACAAGCCTGATAGATGCATGAATGTACCATGTTATTGTTTGCATATGATGCTACTGATGAATCATCAATATCATCCTTTCTACAGCGTCATACCCCATATGTAGAATGTTCTGTAAAAGCAATATCACACTTGGGTTTGTGATGTTGGTCTGGATATCATCGCTGTTGCTTTTGTCGTCCGAACAGCACTAGCGATGACCTCGAGTCAAACATCACAAACTCCATTGTGATATCGCTAAATAACATACAGCCTTGTGTACCAGTAATAGCACCAGCTGTTCACCATGGCACTGTTCAGGGCCCAGCTGAAGCATGGCCACCACCACTTCTTGGACCGCATGTTGACTCTGTAGCGGCTGACAAACTGGTCATGCAGGTCCACTCCTCCCATGTGTGTTATAGTCTTGGATACACTTGGGCTGTCTGACCTTGTCCATGCCCCTTCATTCAGATTGGTCACTGTCACAGTCTGTGTTATGTGCATGCATTTCTGACTCAGGCACAACTGTGATGTCCACCACAGTTTCAGAGTCCTGCAGCATGGTGGCTGGGGGTACCGCAATCATGTGAGCATTGGTGGTTCAGTGGTAGAATTCTCGCCTGCCACGCGGGAGGCCCGGGTTCGATTCCCGGCCAATGCAGGGAGTCCTTTGCTTAATTGAAGCTTTACTGAAGGGCCTTTCATGTGAGCTGAGAGACGTCAGTCAGTGGACCATCCGGAAATGACTATCACAGTAGTCTGTTGTTGCCACTTTTTTTGTTGCCAGCCGATTCAGCAATGTTGTTTAGCCCTCTGACAGAAACGAGTTGAGGCCACGCAGCATGTTCGAAAAGACAACTAACCTCCCCGTCGGGGAATTGAACCCCGGTCTCCCGCGTGACAGGCGGGGATACTCACCACTATACTAACGAGGAGATGTCTGAGTGGACCAGCAGGGACAGGAGCGATCAGGACAACTGGGAACTGTGCTGCTGGAGGAGGAGGAGGAGGAGGGTGAGGGAGAAGGCCAGAGGGTCCAGGACCACCGGGAGCTGGAGGAGGGGGAAAAACAACACCAGTTTAGGGCCCTGGCTG
>NW_024631421.1:0-4823 GCF_008729295.1 Plectropomus leopardus
CAAACCCTTTTTTAAAAAACTGTTTTCAAGTCATAAACGCAGGAGAAATGTTTAGATCAAACTCGTAAAATGGATTACCGGAATTTATTACTCTCACTCGCCTCTCAGGACTTCCATACTACCACATTCGAAATACTGATACTTCTGTGTCACTGAGAACTGCTCATATAGACATGTTGAACTTATGTCACCACGTCAGTTAAGTGCAGTATAATTACACTGCTAGGAAACTGCACATTTGTAACTACAATACTGCCAACTGAATTATTTTTAAAAATTTAGCTCCATATAAATATAAAAATACTGTTTTTCTTTCAGCTTGACTCTTAAAAAAGTAATCTTTCAGTGAGTTCCAGTTGTCTCAATTTCTGAGACATCCACAGACAATCACAAATTAAAACTGTCATGTATGTTTCATCTCTGCTGCTGCTGCAGTTACCTCAGCTGCTTTTTCTATGCGGAGAAGTCCCTGCTGATGATCGCTGAGTTGCCAATTCCAGAAACCATGTTCGGACAGATCTTTCAGATGACAAACTACCTTTTTGGGGCAATCTTTATGTCCATCATTCTTGGCCAGGTAGTTAATTTGTAATATTATTTTTAATTTTTAATTTTCTTTTTTTTTGCATTATTTATGATGACTTAGGCAACCTGATTTTTTTTTTTCTTTTTTGTTCCAATTCACACTTTTTTGTTTTGCATTTTGCAGCAAGACATCTCGGGAATCAAGCTGTTATTTTAAAAACAGGAAAAATATCAGTGATTCATCCCAAACACATGCATGAAAATACATCTATCTACCTGTCCAAAAAAAAAAAACAGGCCAGTGACATTTAGTGTCGTTTGTAACATTCCCTTTAATGCCCCCGCCGTCTCCACAGGTACCTGCGTTGTTACTACCATGCTGTCCGCAGTCTGATCAACATTGGGGGTCTTAACGAACCCCATACCGTCTTTGAGATTGGCTTTCAGATGACTAACTTTTTCGTGGGCGTCTTTGTGTTCTCCAGTTTGATTGGACAGGTAACAAAAAGCCACATTCTGCCCATAGCATGAGTCAAAGTCCCAGCACGCTCAGTCCCTCTGGACTCCTGGTAGACATTAGCATCTCTTTATTAGCATGTATTCTCCCACTTGTCTTGTCAATGTAGTGAAGCAGTCACAGATAAATTAAATCTGACAACCATGGTTTAACTAACACCCCATCATCTGCCACTCCAACCGCTATGTTTCACTGGTTCCCTGTCGAGTCTTGACTGTCAAAAAGATGTGTTAAATGTGTTAAATGTGGCATTTAACAGCAAAAAAACCATTGACAGCATCAGTTTTTGTCGTGTCATGTGTTTATTGTCACCATCGCCTTGCCACAGATGAGAGACGTCATCGGTGCAGCTACAGCAGGACAGACCTACTTCCGATCCTCCATGGACGGCTGCGTGGCCTACATGGTGACCAACCGCATCCCCTATTTGGTGCAGAACCGAGTCCGCACCTGGTACACTTACACCTGGGACGCTCAGGGCATGCTGGGTCAGTAACCCTGGTTAAAGTGATAAAAAAGTGGCACTACAGCCCTCTGTAACTCCAGACTTGTTTGGCATGCAGTTATTCCCCAGAATTACATTTTTGTGTTTCATGCTGATGTTTTCAGATGAGTCTGAGCTGCTGGATAAGATGCCTCTGGTGATGAGAACCGCCATCGCTGTTGACATCAACCTGACCACCTTTCAGAAAATTGATCTTTTCAAGGTGCCTTTTTAAGACCCCACAATACAGTAAAAGAGCCATTCTGTAGCTTGGACATTAAGTCAATTAAATATATTTTTTCTCCACAGGGTTGCGACCAGCAGATGTTGGTGGACATGTTACTGAGGCTAAAGTCTATTATCTATTTACCCGGAGACTTTGTTGTAAAAAAAGTAAGTTCACATTCTTCACAGCATCTCCATCCTGGATCTTTAACGTGACTTTTTTTTTTATAAGAGCCTGTTTCAACAACATTTGTGTGAATGTCTACTGTTTATTTTTCTGTACAGCATTTGTTTTTCTGCACGTGTGTATGACTTTGCCCTCTTGGCAGGGGGACATCGGTAAAGAGATGTACATCATTAAAAGTGGAGCGGTGCAGGTTGTGGGAGGACCTGACAACAGCATTGTGTTTGTCACACTGAAGGCTGGCTGTGTGTTTGGAGAAATCAGGTAAGAACGAGTTTCCCCTTTGTGATTGTCAGACTGAATACAAAATCTAAAGAAAGAAATCTCAAAGCAGCTAGCCTGCTCCTGATCAGGCTAGCTGCACAGAACAAATCTCCAAATCTTGTAATTTATGTGTCTCTGCTTCCATGCAACCAAGTCAAGGCTAAATTCAGCCCAGATACCTGCAAAATCCTGGCTTTATCTGCTATCTAGGTTTTGTGCAGTAGCCCTCTGGTGACTGTCACATCCTCTTCATCCCTGTGCCTTGTGAAAAACATGTTTTTATACATTATTTTAAACTGGCTTAGGTTTGGACATTGTTTTAGCTCGATAGACAGTGAAAATTTTTTGAATATTTCCTAGTGGTAGGCTTTAAATTCTACAAGATCTGTAAATTTTAATAGTTTTGATTGAACAAATAGTGAGTTTGTGTGATCCAGATATTCGACATTGTGAAACAATCAATCAATCAAACTTTATTTATTCGTCCTCTGTTATGGGTGGGCTGTGAAACATGTTGGGTAAAAGTCATACAGTTAATGAGGTTTAAAAACTTTGAGCTAAAAGAGTTCGATTGATTGTCCACATGCAAGTTAATATCAACTAAAAAAATAATTCAGTCATATTTTGAATGGATCATATAGAGAGCAGTTCAGAGAATTCTGTAATAAAAGAGGCGCATCGTTTTGAAGGTCTAAGGGCTGTCAGGCAGAGTCTGGGAGGACTGTTGAAAACAACTGTGAATGATCCATATTGCTCTTTTTTGGAAAATAGAAACTGAATGTTTAATATGCAGCAATGTAATGTTCTCAATTAAAAGATAAAATATTCAAATCCACAGACAAACACAGTATGGTAATATTCAGTCATGAAATGCTTTTTCTTTTTTAGTTTGTTGCAGTCATCCAAAGATGGAGGAAACAGGCGGACAGCTAATGTCAAAGCGTTTGGCTTTGCTAACCTCTTTGTGCTGGAGAAGAAAGACCTGTTCGACATCCTCGTCCACTACCCAGAGTCTCAGAAGGTGTTGGCCAGGAAGGGAAGGTGAGTCAGAGGCCTGAAGGCAAAAGCTACAACAAACAGCTGATTCAAGCCAACACTGGGTTGCAAATTCTGAACAAACAGACAGACTATACTGACATTCTGCAAATGTTTAGGCTGTAAGTTCTAAATATTTTAGTACTGAGTGACCTTATGTAATGTAATGTAATGTGTTTAAAATTTGGGCTTATATACAAAAAAAAAACAACTGGGGAAATCATCTACAGTTTTCATTAGATAAGTGATATGGCAATCCTAATTGATTCTCATTTGTTAAAATTTTTTGTTTTCGATGAACCACAAGTTTTTTGGCATTTTGGTTTTTTTTGTCAACTATGGTTGGTTTTTCAGCGGATTTAGTTTTTTTTTTTTTTTTAATTAATGCAATTTCAGGATATTTTCTTTAATTTTCTAATGTTGTTTGAGAACATTAAAAAAGTTTCCACTCTACCTTGAATCATAATCAAAGTACATTGTAATTTTATATTAAAAATATTCAGAAAGTATAAAAATGGTCTTAGTTAGGTATTAGTACGTTATAGAAGTCCTGGTAAAGTGGTTAAGTCATGAATTAGCATATCATTAAAAAGTCATAGCATTTTCAGCCCAAACCATGTCTTTTTGGACCACATACTATACTGTCGTGTTTTGATCAATTTTCGGACCACATACTATACTTTGGCATTTTGATCAGTTTTTTGACCAAATACTATACTGTTAAGTTTTGATCAATTTTTGACCATATACTATACTGTGGCATCTTGATCAATTTTTTGACCACACACCTGCCTGTTGCCATTCTTGAGCAAGCTCTGTACTTGTGGTGCCCCGATCCCTCAGCTGAATCAGCTTTAGGAGACGGTCCTGGGCTTGCTGGACTTTCTTGGCCACCCTGAAGCCTTCCTCACAACAAGTGAACCTCTCTCCTTGAAGTTCTAGATCAGGGGTCGGGAACCTTTTTGTCTGAGAGAGCCATGAAAGCCAAATATTTTAAAATTTATTTCCGTGAGAGCCATGTAATATTTTTTAACACTGAATACAACTAACTGCGTGCATTTTTAAGTAAGACCAACAATTTTAGAGTATAATAAGTCTCTTATTCTTTTTAATAACATTGTTATACTGAAGCTAACCAATAATAAATAAAATACGTTTACCATTAATGCGGCTTCTGGTGCTGCATGTTTTTGCTGGTGGCTTTGTAGTCTGGTTGATACTTTGTGGGGTTAAGCTTCATGCAGGTGTTGAGGCTTCCATCTGTTAAATGTGATTGTAGGTTGGTCTTGATGTTTTTAAGATGTGAGAATGACTGCTCACATGCATACGTAGAGCCAAACATGGTCAATACTGCAATACTCACACACTGCAGTGTGTGGTATGTGACAGGAAGCACGCTCCAAGTTTTGATAATCAGCTGGTCTTCGGGTTGAAGTTTTTTCATTTCTGTCCACTTGTGTTCGCTGGCCAGCTCTGCTTTGTCGTGCGAGTCTTTCCAAATCTTCATTCAGTGATTTGAACTTATTCACCCACATGTCTGAGGCCTTCAGGTCAGCAACTTCTAGCTCAAAATCTCTGATGGAGACACC
>NW_024631422.1:0-3004 GCF_008729295.1 Plectropomus leopardus
ATGAAACAAAGAGTGACTTGAAGAAATATCCTGCAAGTTGCAAAAAAATCAGGATAGCATGATAGAGGGACCTAAAAATAAGTTTAAAAAGAAATAATGGTGTGTCCAGAAAACTTCATTAATGTGCTTTCATTTAATGATATTACGGGGGGGAAAGATACATGGGGATCTTCTCCCCATGTTTTTAATTTTATTTTTTATTTCAGTTTTTTTTTTAAGAAATCAGGCCATTTTGTTTAGATTTCAAAAAGTTAAGTGACAGGCCTGCCCCTTGTACCAAATAGTTTTGTTTTGTTTTGTTTTGTTTTGTAAACTTGAAAAAGTGTCAATAAAGTTGATTTAAAAAAAACCTCAAAAAACAAACGTCTAGCGGCAGAGTGCTGCCCAGCCTTTGTCGCTCGCCATTGGCGTCAAAAATGCCCATTTTTAAGCATTTATTCAACAAAAGGTAAATATTTATCAACTTGTGATAACATAAATGATCATTTCGTACAGACTACAGCTCTGTGAGGAGCCGAAATTAAGCCGACTGTCAAGCTGCGGGCGCACCTAGCAAACTTTAGCGACATTTTACAGGAACAAACGGTGTTAACGTCTCTTACTTGATATGAAGTTAACGAGGGGGAGCTGAATATAAAACGCATACAAGTTGTTTTTCAATGTCTGGAAGTATTTCTGCTGTCTGAAGCATTGGTAATGTACAGAGTATTGCTAAAAACAAACAAACAAAACCGGCTAACGGCTAACTTTGCTACGGTAACGTAGCTAATTAGCACTGTCTAGCAGGCACTTTCCTAGTAACTTTTATTTTGTAACTTCTTCCCATGGTTAGAGAAATAAAGCCAATTTGTTAATTTTTCAAAGGATGAAACTACTAATATAGTTAGCACGATGTACTACCTCGACATTACTTTTTCTTTTTTGTGGTGGTGCAAAAGCTTTTGAGATGCTAACTGACAGCTGACAGGACATCACAGCAACATAACGTGACTCTGCTGAGAAACTGCAGGAAGCTGTCAAACATGAAAACATAAATACAAAAAACACCTCACCAGTCTGTTGATTAAGAAATAAAGTAGTTGGATAATTATTTTAAATTATTTAATAAGATTATTTTAATTTTTCAATCACCTTTTTTTCTGGTAATTTCTTTGTTTTTATTTATTTATTTAATTTTTTAAAAATGTATTTTACTTATCACGAATTTTCAGGAATTTGGGAATTTTTTGGGGGTAATTTCTTCTTTCTGCTCATTGCCTTCTTCCCATGTTTTTGAAATAAATGTGGCCAGTTTTCTTAGATTTCAAAGGGTTAATGGCTGCACTGCAGTAGGTGATTTTTTTTTTTACGTGGAGGGCAAAGGGTTGACCTATTGTACTCTGCTAGGAGAATCATAGTATCCTCGGAGGGAAAAGAAATTTGGCCCTCAGTAGGCCTACATTGGCATTGATCTGTCAGTCCCCACTCGATTGAGTGTTGGACCGTGAACGTTATGAAGTGCTGTATCGGCACAGTCAGCTCTCTCAACAGTAATCCATTGAGACTCGCTGTCTAACATTTGTCACACAATTTCTGACTTTGACCAATTTTCTCGTTTCACCATCACGGACGGGAAAAAGCCTCTGATCCGGTGCCATGAAGCACATTACCGCGTGAAACGTTTAAATGACCTGAGGAGTACATCATTCTGACATTCATTTGCAAAATTAATATCACATATTGATTGGGGCTTTTCATAAATCACCAGACTGAGCCTTCCTCTGACTGGCAAGGCTCCCTTTGGAGACTTAAGAACAGCAAAGTCATCAAATTGTAAGCAGACAATTATCCTGGATAGCAGCCGGAGCCTGTCTTTCATTTGTACCCATTTTCTGTCTCTTTTCCTGTCATCTTCACTATAAAAATAGCCGTGGACATTGGCCTGTGGCATATATTTAACAAAATGGAAAGTCATTTTGAAAAGTGACTGTACCTTGCAGGATTGATTCATCATACCTGCTTAATCACAGCGTCCTTTTTTTCAGGGATTATTCACTGACGTTTGAGTAAGATCGTTTCATCCCATCTCTGAATGAAGCTGCTCTCCCTCTCTGGGTTTGATTTACTGTGGTGGACGCCAGCATCCATTGATTTCAACCCAGTCTTTAATGCAGAGAGGGGCTCATTGACATAGTCTGGTCCCATGTATTTAGCCAAGTGGATTAGCCTCTGAATAGACCCTATAGGCGATCAATGAGCTATAGGAGCAGTTACAGGTCGCATGATGCCTCATCCCTGTTATTCTAATCAAGCATTGTTACATTTTTATTCATTAAAGTGATCAGACAGAGGTATTCAAAATGTGACGGTCATATTTTTATGTATACTACAATGAAAAATGAAGTGTGAAACATACAGCCTACACTGTTAATTACAACCAGGATTTTACAGGATGTACCTGTAATATTTCACAATAAATTACTATAAAAATGATACTGTAACTTAATATGAAAGTAATGCAACTTGTAAATGTACAGTCAAATATTTTACATTTTATTATTTTTGTCTATAGGCTCTTTTTGTGTTTGTAAACAGTGATGATGCATTTTGTTCGCAGAGCCAAACTGGTGGCTGAAATGGACATTAGTGATAGTTGGCGCTCATTAAATGTGCTCTGTTTATTTTTTTTTTAATAAAGATGGTAATTGGTTTTTTACTTTTTTTTTACTTTATTTTATTTTTTCTTTCAAATTTTTAAGGAACTGAAACTTACCCTGTTTCAAACCCAGTTCTATTACTATAATTTTTTGTGACATATTACTGGTACATCCTGTAAAACCCTGGGGAAAAAAACATATCTTCAAATGTATATTGCTATCACCTTTACCTCAAGTTATTGTGAAATATTACAGTTACATCTAGTAAAATCCTGGGAGTAATCACAATATCTGTCTTTATCACTATATCGTTTTTACAGCAATTTATTTTAAAATATCACAGTTACATCTTGTTGAACTCATAGCTT
>NW_024631423.1:0-2062 GCF_008729295.1 Plectropomus leopardus
TAGCAAAATGTCGTTTACTGTTCATTTTGTCTGTTTAAATTTTGTTATGTGAAGCACTTTCAGATACTATAAAAAATAAATAAAGCCAAAACTGATTTGCTTCAATATAAACAAAACTAATTTCTTTTTAGTTTGACTGAATTCAGAAAGTTTGACATTTATCAGTTGATGTAACTCAGATATGTGACAGAAAAGGGATGGATTTATAAAGTCAAATATTCTCGTTTTCAGTGAAGGATAAAACGGACACTTTTCACTTTTGTGTGTTTTTGCGTTTTTACCCTCTCGGACGCTGAAGGGCATCGTGACGACTCCGTAGGCGCTCGGGACGCCGTACAGACAGCAGATGAAGTCAGACAGGTAATCCAACACACTCAGGTCGTGCTCCACCACAATGATGTACCTGCGACACACACACACACACACACACACACACACACACACACACACACACACACACACACACAGTTATAAGGATATTAACCAATGATAAAAAAAATGGAAAATCTGTGTGATGAAGTTCAGTAATTGAGGACGTTCTCAGTTCAAAAACATTTTTTCCAATAAATTTTAAGCAAATAAATAAATAAATAAATAAGCAAATATTTCCTGAAATCCCTCTTTGCTCTTTTTATTTCTGTTCAACAGTTTCTGTAAGTTATATATTATTTGTTTAATTTTAAAGGAACAAAGAACAGGATCAGAAATGAATATTTATGCATAATTTAGGGACCGTTCATTATTTATGAGGGGAGGAGGTGGTACAAAAAGGGCGATGAGGCACTGGGGAGAGACTTTTTTTTTGCTTAGCGGTTGGGGAAACAACTTTAAATGGTTGTATTTGTATTTATTTTTACCACCGATTTTTGAAGAAAATATGCCCGTGGATTTGGGAGTCAATTTTTCTTTTTTAAATTTTGGCCAGTTTTCTTGCTTAAAAGCTGTTTGTTATAGAAAACTTTTTGGCTTTCTTTAATTTTCTTCAAAAATTTTAGTTGATTTTTAAAGAAAATAAGAAGGAATATTTTCTTTTTTTTTGTTTTTTTTTTTTTTTTAAATAACCAAAAATTGCATTTTATATCACAGCCAGAAACTGTAAAACGTAACTTATTGTTGGATTTTTTTTTTCATTTAAGGTATTTGATTAATTTTAAGGATTTTTTTTTTTTAAAGAAAATTTGTGATGCCAAAAATTAAAAAAATAAAAATAATCTTTTTTTTAACATTTCTGACCATCCTTGAATACATCATGCGTTATCACACAGGTTTGGAGAGAGAAAAAAAAAGATTTTTCCAAAACTTTCAAGGCATATTTAGTTCTCCAAAACTCTTCCAAACCTAAAATCTGATATTTGAAAATTCCATGACTTTCCCATGATTTTTTTTATCCGTACGAACGCCGTCAGGAACGTTAGGCGGCAGTAAAAGAGTCGGCGCTCACCTGTCCGGGGTGATGAGCGAGCGGATGGTGATGGCGGCCTTCAGCCTCTGTTTCACATCCAGGTAACTGGACGGCTCGTCAAACATAAAACTGCAGCACAGAAACAAAACGTCACAAAACGAGCGTAAACCGTTAAAATCTCTGATCTTTGATCTCAGCGGGTCGTCTCCTCACATGTCGGCTCTCTGGATGCAGACGACGGCGCAGGCGAACCTCTGCAGCTCTCCTCCGGACAGATCCTCCACGTTCCTCTCCCGCAGGTGACTCAGATCTGCCCGGCAACAACAAAAAACAACCAATCACAGAGCAGATATAAACAGCACTGTGTATCACCAACGTTCATTTGGGATTCATCAATATATTAACTTAAAACTGATCCCGAAAATCACGTCTGTTCATGTCATCACTTGAGGAAAATAGTTAAAATATTATATAAAATACACAATATAAACATTTAAAACCAATTTTACAACAAACAAAATTGTAAGAGAGAAAAAAAAACATGAACTGACATAAATTCTTCAGGGTTCAAAGACAATTTTACCAAAATGTTTAACATAAAACATGAACTTTTTGGTGAGTAAAAAAAGTCAGACGACCCACTTCAAATGCTGGAAAAAT
>NW_024631424.1:0-1630 GCF_008729295.1 Plectropomus leopardus
AGTTGTAGTGAGTTCAGTACAGTACAGCTCTCACTCTGTGGATTGACGACACCAGAAAGTGGTATAAGCGCCACACCTCTCTTGCCATTGAAATGTTACGTTGAGGATTTCCTACTGAATCTACTCAGTGCAAAGTTTTAATGCTTCCATTATTCTATATGCAAATAAATGTGCAATGACGTCACCAATACGCAAAGCGTACAATGTCGTCTGGCAACATTTAGAGACAATCAGAGCTTGTGCAACTTTCATTGGAAAATAATGGCATCATTGGTGTTTAGCTGGAGCCCTGTGTAATCTCAGCTGTTCCACCAAAGAGAAATTTCATCTCTAAACTCTGTGTTATTGAATAATTGATCAAAGCCCAGAGGTAAAAAAAATCCAAGATGTCAAAATTGAAAAGGCACACGTGTGTAGCAGAATGTTTTCTGTTTTTCATCTTTCCTCTTCTGTTAATCATCTCATGACCCTTCAGATTTATCCCCTCAGAGGGGACCGACCTTTATATTGACAACTACTCGTCTGAACTATGAAACTTTAAAACAGGCTCCACCTTAACCATCTACACTAGGGGCATCGGTGGATCAGTGGATAAAGCAGGCGCCCCATAAATGAAGGCAGTGTCCTTGCTGCGGTAGACACGGGTTCGATTCCTTCTCGCGGCCCTTTCCTGCATGTCATCCCCTCTCTCTCCCCCTTTCATGCTATCGATATGTCCTGTCTAAAAAAGGCAAAATGCCAAAAAAAAAATCTTTAAAAAAACCCAGCTACACCAGAAAATTGATACATCTGTAACACCAATCCGATAATATCATCAGCCACAGAAGCCATTTTCCTGCACGATGAATACTTTTACTTTACTTTTGAAATTTTAAGTACATTTTGTTTCTCTGTACTTTTGCTTAGGATTTTGAATGCTGGACTTATGCTTAGCCAAAGTGGTTTATTTACCTAAATAAAGGATCTGAAAACGTATCCTGCATTTGCCCCTGTCAGTAATTTTAAAAGCACAGGGGAGATACTGAAGGTGATTGTGAATGGAAAGAAGTTTTCTGTTGAAAGTGATGATTATGCAAGTTTTGTAATCAAGGTCAGTGTTAGAAGCAGACTTTGAGTCAGATCTCTGTTCAGGATGGCAGCAATTTCATGTCCTCTGAAAGCCTTTCACTTCCAGTCCTAATGATTATTTTCAAAATAAATTAATAATGTAATGTCACTGTGTAGGTCATCAGGGAGTTCACTAAACTCCAAAGACTGTGTCCCCATGAAACTTTTGCCTGAAAGCAAAAATTTTGGAATTCAGAAATCGTTTTCTTCATGAATGAGAAACTGGATCATGCTTGAATATAAATGTTATTATATGCCCAAGGTCAATATTCAGCTGCTCAATGAAATGCAGTTGTAGACCCTTTATGCTGCACAAGGAAAAAAGAAAAACCTAACAAAAAACAGCAGTGCACTCATGTAGTGGATTTTTTTTTTTTTTTTTTTTTTTTTTTGCATCAGGAGGATTGTAAAAATCAGCAACACAAAGACTGGTGAATTCTCTGGTCAGATAATACAGCCAGCATCACTGGAGTGATTTTTCACCTGTTATTTGGTTTATTTAATCCAGGCCATGGGGAAAAAA
>NW_024631425.1:0-7971 GCF_008729295.1 Plectropomus leopardus
AACAAACAATGCGATTTTATAAAAAAAATTTAAAAATCATAGTATAGTGTGCCATAAATAAGTCATTAAAAATGTGATAGTATAATATGCCATAAATATGTCAGAAAAATGTCATAGTATACCAAAAAAAAACAAATACATTTTTAAAGAAAAACTCATAATAAAGTATGTCATAAAAATATCATAGTAAAGTATGGCATAAACATTTTATAGAAAATATCATAGTACAGTAGCTATGCCATAAAAATGTACAAAAAAGTTGAGTTTAGTGTATAGAAAAAATGTTAAAAAGTGTAAGTGTAATATATTACATTATATTACAAAGTTTATCTTAGTACTCTTATGATGAACAAAGTATTTCCTCCTGTGTGTGTATGTCTGCAGTGAGGCTGCTGCTGTTGCTGGTGAGCTTCGAGAACTTTATGAGGGCTCTGACTCGTCCTCCACAGCGCCCTTTACCACCCTCCAGGGAGCTCCCTTTGAGCCTCTCGCTCTCCCCAGTCAGAGGACAGGAACCAAAAGCTGCCCCCCTTTATCTGGCAAAATGACAACCACTGACAATAAGGACTATCTATTTGACACGGGGCAGACTCCAAAGACATTTTGTTCTCTTGTGGCCAGCTGTTGGCCGAGCACTCCTGTGCAACTTCAAAGAGAGGTGAATGGGTCTGGGAGAGAGGGGAGGGGGATGGGGGGATAGTGATGGAGAGGTGTGGCTATCGAATGTGACAAGGGGCAAAAAAAGCACCAGATCACTCTCATTTTCTCATAAAACACAGCAGGCAATGACTGTGGCATGTCAGTGATGGACACACATCAATAATGTAACACGATATAATTTTGGAGGCCAAACATGAGGTGGACATGCATCAGTTGATATGGAACCACAGGAGATTTTCGACTACTCCATGCTCCTCCTCTCGCAGTGATTAGTTTTTACAATCAGCAGATGCAAATTGGAATTTGCCGACAGGCCATCTATCACTTCCCAGTCTGGCTGTAATACGTTGAGCGTCTCAGCACGTGCCAGTAGCCATATTGTACAGTCAATTTGCTCTCAGACACTCAGATATATCTGTGGTACAGGTATACGGAACACATTAAGAACATTCAATTTTCATCTACCCTCAAGTACAGGAGCGGGCTGCTTTGTCACAAGAGTCATTTGTCTCAGGAGCCGTGGAACAACTCTGTTCATCCGTCTTATTTTGCTCAACAGGAAAACAAGTTTGTACGTGGAATATTGGAAACAAGCTGGTGAGCTGCAATCACATGATTCATGAGGTCAAAATGTGTTTCTGATGTGAAGATATGGCGAAAAAAAAAAAAACTAGATGTTTGTGTGTTAAAAACACACAAGCTACAAATGGGTATGTGCTGCCTGCTTTGTTTCACTAGTTGTGGCATATTTTAATGTAAAAAAAACTGGAGGCAATCAAATGCTGACCTTGTGTTTTGACTGGCATTTTTTAGGGACTGTACTATATTTATCAGATTAGGGGGGTGGCTGGGGTTTTACTGTGGGTTTTTTTTATGCCAGCAATATTGGAGGCCGGAGGCATAATGTTTTTGGGTTGTCGGTCAGTCTGGCAAATTCTTTTGAATGCGATATCTCCTTGAGGGAATTTCTTCAAATTGACCTTGTCTGTCTCATTCTTGTAAACACGATATCTCAAGACCACCTTCAGAGATTTTTTTCAAATTTGGCACCAACGTTCGCTTGGGCTCAAGACGAACTGATTACATTTTGGTGGTAAAAAGGTCAAGGTCACTGTGACTGTCATAGGTTTACGCAGAAGATTACTGACCAAGCATCATTATGTGACAAGTTTGGAGCAAGAACATGTTGGCAAAACGTATTTTAGCCACCTAAAAAACACCTAAAACAGTTTCCAACAAGGAATCAAGGACATTATTTCACTCTCTTCAAAGCTCCACTGAGGAAAACAGTGCTTTAACTTCTCTACCGCTGCCTCAGTCACTTACTATGTTTGTGTTATTGTGTGACTTTGGCATTTGTAGAGGGTTCGTTCAGATTCACCAAAGTCACACCAACTAACTGATCGAAGCAACATTAGACCAGAAGCTCCTGTGTTCAGTGAGCCAAAATGACTCCTTTTATCAGTGGAGTCTGATGGCTTTGAAGAGAGCATAACTGGGGAACTGAAGCTCTTAAAGGCTTTTCTGTTCGAGCAGGTTGTCTGATGGTGAAAATACTCTCAATACAGTGTACTCTTCAACTGATGGGGATTTTTTTTAGGTGGGTATAATACATTTTGTTGTTGACTCCACTGACTGCAGTATACTGCCCAGCCTTCGTGTCGGTAGTACTGCCTGCTTCTCCAAACTGGGGTTGTGCTGACTCACTGATTATAGATAAGTGTCTCAAAAAACACTTAAAAATTCAAACTATCTCTTTAAAGAAGTTCATCCACAACATGATTGTTTTGTAAATCCAATAGTCATGCTATGTTACCTTGAATTTGTGCAGGAAATATAAATTTTTCTTGCATGCCTCCACAGCAAACATTGATTTTTGTATTAGATTCTTTGTCTTAGTTATATGCCCTGTACCTCCCAAACATGCATTTTACTAAAAACCTTTAGTGTTGGAGTCTGGCTTTAAGGAGAGCATAGATAAATTTCCCTTTATTATCAGCTTTAAATAACAAGGTTTTACTGAAAATGCATATGTTTGTGAAGTACTGAGCATACATCTGGATAAACGAGACTTGGATTATACTATACGAGTTGTGTGAGAGTTTGTAAACAGATATTTTGATGTAGTTTTTTGATATACATTTGTCAAAGCTGGTCGCCTATCAATCAATGAATCAATGTCTATCTGTTTTCCGTGGAGGAATGCAAGAAATGCAGTTTTCTTCAGGAATTCAAGTTGAAACAGCATGAATAATTGATTTACAAACGGTCATTTTGTGGGTGAAGTGTTCTTTTTGGCTTTGCAGCAGCCAAGCTGCAGTGAACTCTAAAATACAGAAAAGACAAGTGGAAAAATTAACTATATAACCTGACAAGAGAGGGTCGTAAAAGTAAAAGCCTGAAGTACAAAAGGGAGCAGAAAAAGTAGTTAATTTTGGGGATTTCCTTGCTTTGTACACAACCTGCACACACACACGCACAGCTTGTGTCTTGGTTCACTGAGTTCATTGTGTTTAGCAGTCTGGAGAGGTGGATGCAGTCTCTCTCTCACCGAATCATTCCCCTGTACTCAATACAAAAAGAGAGTGATTAATTAGTATGGCCAGCAGCTTTAAAGGGTCCAAATAAGTTGTCATCACAGGTCCCTGGGGTGTCTGTCTGTAGTGTAGCTCAAAACTGATCACACGGCCATTTCCCTCGCAGTTATGTGCCCTCATATATTTAAAAACTCAAGGGGCTAAACGTAATTTGTTGGTGGCCGTGGACACTCATATCTTTGACTGAAGAAGTAATCATCGATGGTGGTGAAGTTCAGTCATTTAGTATTCTGATCAGTCTCACAGTGAATTCTCGCTGTTGCCATCTAATAGCAGCACAGAGCAGAGGGGATGAAAGTGCGGTCATTATTTTTAAGGAGCATTTTCATTCTGACAGCTGTGAAGTAAACTGTGACCTCCGTCTGCTGGATCTGTGGAGAAACATTATTTTGATTCCCTCCTGTTTGTATTTTTTAACACGTGAGCACCAGATCGCCTCTTATTTCATACAAACATTCAGATATGTAATCAATCCATGACTCAAGTCGCCCCAATTTTAGTCACCTGGGAGAAAATAAAAGAGAAACAGAGCTTTCTGTACCTCACAAACAAATCATTTGATAATTTGTCGACTGTCCAATAAAGACGATTGGTGGTTTATGGCGCAATTAGGCCGAATCAAAGAAGGCTGGCTATGACATCCATCATAATTAGTGACAGTGGTCCTTTAATGTCCATGAGTAATGTGCCTGAGACGGAGGAGAAGACATGATTGTACAGGTGGTGATGATACAGTAATGTAGATGGGAAATGCTCTCACCAACAGCCAACAAAGTGAGCCTCTGAAAAGAATAAAAAATGGACTCCTGGAGTGTCTTAGCAATGAAATTGATAAAAAATGAGAATAACAATGCAAGGAGCAGATTAAATCTATTACACAAAAAACACTGACATCGTGGTTATCATAGTAACGACAAGCATTTATATTTCTTTCCTCCTTTAGTCACCAAAATGGTAGGATGTCATTGGTTTAATCTGTAGAAGCAGGAAGTCTCCACATGAGAAAAAAGCTCTTTATACCTGAAATTATTATCAACAATGAAAGTGCTGCTGTTTGTTATAATCACACTTATAATGTGTTATATATTGTAATATCAATAGCAATTCTATTTAAAATGTGTGCTGGCTAATAATTCAGTAAATATTTGCAGTTTTTCTCTCTGACCACTGGAGGGCCCTGAATACTCATGCTCATGAATAAACAGGTACAAATAAAAATCTGTAGATACCTCGTAATTATAATGAGAATAACAAGTTGGGGTACATTTCTTTGTTATTTCCACTGAATTGATTCCATAATATGTTATGGTGTATTAGTATATAATGAATAAATACATAAATGTATATTAATTATTTATTTTAGATTAATTGTTTTTTAGGCTGCTTTTTTATTTAATCGTATTCTTTTTGTCAAAATATATCACTCACATTTATTTATTTATTTATTTATTTACTATTTACTCCTATTTATTTATTATTTTAATCTTTAGTTTAGTTTTAGCTACTATTCTAATCTTGCCAATTTTAATTAGGGTGAATCCAGATATGTTCGGAAATGTAGATACATTTTCTTTACAATAACTTAGAAAATACTTGACTTAAATATAATCCACAATAACACTCAAGCAATCCTTTGGAAAAGCAAAGCCCCCTGTGTTAAAAATATTACTGAACAGTAGATGGCAGCAGCTATATCAACAAGCCTTCCAGAGTCTCTCTACCAAGAACCCAGAAGAGGAAGCAGGAAGAGGAGGAAGAAGAAGGTGTGTTTTCAAAAAGGGTGTGTTGGTACTGCTGTTGGGGTGTCTGAGTCAACACAGTTTCATGTGTGCCTGAATCAAACAAGCTTGAATACAGAGTTCAGGTTAGTACCTGTTGACTTAACTTTTGTAGTATGTTTTAAGAAATGTCCTAAAGTGGTGTTTTACAGTACAGCTGTTTACTAGTTAACTATGTGTGATAGTAACTTTTGCTCAATTGAATCTGGTCTGTGTCAAAACTTGGAGTATTCAAAATGCACCAACTAGCTGACTGAGTTTTCCCCCTGACTTCAGTCTGTTCAGATGTCTGTGGAGATGCAGCAGAGCAGCAACAGCAGCAGCAGTGAGACTTCAGAGGTTCAGCATCTGTGGAGCAGCTGGATCACTCAGTTGCAGCACTATTACAATGACCCTAAGGTAACACTTAACTAACACTAGCATTGTGTGAAATTTAATGTTGTGTGTATTTTATTGTGTATTTTGCGTATTCTATTTTATTATCTTTTTTTAAAAAGTAATTTGAAAAGTGGCCTATGAATTAAACATGTTACTATTACTAAGATTTACTACAGTAAGTCGTTCAAATTGTCATTAAATCTTAGTTAAGTATGTTGTCCAAATTCACATAGCAATGTTGCCATAAAAATGCCATAAAAAAGTCACAGTAAATCGTCTTGTCCAAAATGGGAAGAAAACAAATTATACTGAAGTACAGTGTCCAAAAATAGAAAAGAAAAGTCACAGTAAATTATGTTGTCCTGTATAGAATACTATAATGTGTAGTCCAAAATAAAAAAAAGTCATACTAAAGCATATGATCCAAAATGAAATGAAATTTCCTCGTATGTCAGATGTCAATTGTCAGAGTATAGTATGTTGACCAAAATAGAATTAAATGACTAAATTAAATGATTAAATAAAATGGAGTAGGTACTCCAAAATGGCAATTAAAAGTCAAAAGTTTATTGTCAAAAATAGTGAAATAAACGTACAATATGTAATAGTCAGCTGCTTTTTCAACATGTCAACATTTGACGTTTTCAGCCATTTTTTCTACATGCTATATTTTGATGTTTTGGGCCTTTTTTTCCACATAATATACGATGACGTGTCTCGACATGCTATACTATATCGTTTTTCAACATCCTATACAATGTCGTTTTCAGCCTTTTTCAACATATTAGGATTTTTTTGGCCATTTCTTTCAACATGCTATTCTATGACGTGTCTCGTCAAACTATTATAAGTTGTTTTCAGGCACCTTTAGACATGTTTTGAAATATTAATATAATATGTCGAAAAAAGTTTGCCATACTATAGCCTTGCATTTGTGGTGGATTTTTCAACATGCTATTTTGTGGTGTTTTCGGGTTTTTTTGCAACAACCTGTGCTATGTCGTGTCTTGGCACGCTATTTTATGTGATTTAGTGTGTTTTTCAGCAGTTTTTTTGGAAAAAAATTTTCATGCTACTTGAAGTTGTTTTCAAGAGTTTGTTAGACATGATATTTCCAGATTTTTGCCATACTAAAGCCTTGCTTCTTTGGTAATTTTTTCGACATTCTATTTTTTAGGTTTCTGTCCAGTTTTTAGGTGTTTTTTCAACACGGTATACTAAATCATGACTCTACATGCTATCTTAATTGTTTGTTAAATGTTTTTTCAACATTGTATATCACAACATGACTCCACATGCTATTCTAAGTGGTTTTCAGCTGTTTTTTGGACATGTCATATTTTCATATTTTTTCCTTGCCTTGCTTCTTTGGTTATTTTTTCAACATGCTATTTTATGGGGTTAGTTGCCGTTTTGGGATGTTTTTTCAACATTGTCTACTAAAACATAACTCTATGTGATATTCTATGTGTTTTTCAGGTGTTTTTTGGACATGTCATATTTTGGCATTTTTGCCATACTATAGCCTTGCTTCTTTGGACATTTTTTCGACATGTTATTTTTTAGATTTCTGGTCAGTTTTTGGATGTTTTTTCAACATTGTATATTAAAACATGACTCTACGTGCTATTCTAAGTTGTTTTTAACAGTTTTTTGGACATGCCATATTTTGACATTTTTGCCATACTATAGCCTGGCTTCTTTGGTCATTTTTTTGACGTGCTATTTTATGGGGTTTCTGGTCAGTTTTGGATGTTTTTTCAACACTGTGTACTAAAACATTACTCTACTTGTTCTTTTCAGTGGTTTTTAGTTGTTTTTTGGACATATCATATTTTGACATTTTTGCCATACTATAGCCTTGCTTCTTTGGTCATTTTTTCAACATGCTATTTTATGGGGTTTCTTGCCCTTTTGGGATGTTTTTTCAACATTGTATTGTATTGTGTCAAAATATGACATGTCCAAAAAACTGTTGAAAACCACTTAGAATAGCACGTAGAGTCATGTTTTAGTAATTTATTTTAAAAATACACCCCAAAAAAGCCCGAAACCCCATAAAATAGCACGTCTAAAAATTGATCAAAGAAGCAAGGCTATAGTATGGCAAAAATGTCAAAATATGACATGTCCAAAAAACTGTTGAAAACCACTTAGGATAGCACGTAGAGTCATGTTTTAGTACACTATGTTGAAAAAACACCTAAGAACTGGCAAGAAACCCAAAAAATAGCATGTCGGGAAAATGGCCAAAGAAACAAGGCTATAGAATGGCAAAAATGTCAAAATATGACATGTCCAAAACACTGTTGAAAACCACTTAGAACAGCACTTGGAGTCATGTTTTAGTACACTATGTTGAAAAAACACCTAAGAACTGGCCAGAAACCAAAAAAAATAGCATGTCGGAAAAATGACCAAAGAAGCAAGGCTATAGTATGGCAAAAATGTCAAAATATGACATGTCCAAAAAACTGTTGAAAACCACTTAGAATAGCACGTAGAGTCATGTTTTAATATGCTATGTTGAAAAGACATCCAAAAATGGCCAGAAACCC